>NW_025047932.1:692500-737500 GCF_018831695.1 Puntigrus tetrazona | reverse complement strand
GCCAAAGCATTTGCAATTTGCTCAAATCAATAAGAAATTCTAATCTGATGTGAACAAGAAGCTAATTGTTTAGAGATCTGAATTTATTGTTTTGAAAAATTAAAATTTCATTTGAGAATTGAGCCAAAGCAATTGAGAAAAACTGTATTATGTTAATTTATATCTCTTTATTTCTAACCAAAATGAAATAAGTGTGCTGTGTGGTGCGAGCATTGTTTTCAAGCGAACTGAGAAAACGCTCTTTTTTACGACAAGACGGATTTCGTCAAAATGAACGCATCGACAGAAATCAGCTCAGACTCATGCATACAGTCGCTCATGTTTTGTCCACAGACTGTATGTTATTCCTGTACGCCATTCGCGGGGTCGTATGGGGAAAGTCCCTCCCTAATAATATCCTCAGGTGTCCGTGTCAGCGGTTGGACCGCTGTAAGCGACCGGAGCGCTTCTGCTAACGTGAACCTCGAGAGGAGGAAGGTCAGAAGGAGAGGGCAGATGAGTCTCTATCCTTAGCAACCCGGCCTGGCCGTTTCCACTCAACCTCTTCTTCCAGGGCGAGCAGGCAAGGCTATAATAGGACAGGCGGAGAGCTGGGCTCTCAGGGGCGTCCGTCTATTTGAGGTGATGGATGTGCACACATGGGCCGGCTATCATTCACTGCACCGGAGAACGCTTGAGCATCACCGCTGCCAATAAACACTAGCATGCCTGATGGGCTGGCCTCGACATGCACCCGCTGCCCACTGAGTGCCCCGCTGACCACGCTCAGACGCTCCGGTTACTGTGTTGACTGTCATGCTGGATTCGATGGATGTCAATGCAATAACCTTTGCCTCGTTGTGTAATGCTTAAAGGAACCGTTCAGAAAAATTGCGTTGGGGAGCGCAACAATAAACGCAACAGCTACGATTACTGAGAGAAAAAAAAAAATTGATTAATTGCACCCGAAATAAAAGTTTGCGTTTACGTTATGTGTGTGTACTGTGTATATTTATTATGTATATATAAAGACACACACAGAAGAGTCGGTGCGTATATAGTAGTTTTTTTTTCTTGACCGTTCTCGGGCCCAGTTCGTTAAAGAGAATAATAAGAATAAGGTTAATTATGACAAGTTTAATTTTGGGTTAAATTATAAGCAGACTTTAAATGTACAGTAGATTCTGGTTAGAGTCTCTGTGCTCACCAAGGATGTATTTCTATCAAAAATACGGTAAAATACTGTAATATTGCGAAATATTGTAAAATAAAAATACTTATATATATATATATATATATATATATATATATATATATATATATATATATATATAGTAAATATTTACTAAACATCTTTGTACATATATTGTAAAAATTATATTAAATAAATATTAAAAAAACATTTATATAAGTATATTTCACAGATAATAAGGGAAAGAAACAATTTAAAAACAATTTAAAATAAATGTGACAGATTCAGCATCATTACTCCAGTCTTCAGCGTCTGATCCTTCAGAAATCATACTAATATACTGATTGTATTATTATTATCGATGTTGAAAACCCGTCCTGCCCAGTATTTTTGTGGAAACCATCAGGCATTTTATTCTTATCCAGGGTTCAGAGATGAATGTAAAAAGACAGCATTTATTTGAAATAGAAATCTTCTGTAAATGTCACTTTTGACGTTTTAATGCATCCTTAAAGGATTGATTCGGAAAGTGTTAATTTCTTACAAAATTTTATACGAACGATACTGGCCTCAAATATTAACATCAATCGTGGAATAATTGCTTTGTTTGCTAATGCTGTTTAATAACCATATAATTAATAAACAGAGATCCTTTGATTTGAGGATATAAGCATGTCTTAGAAGATGCAGATCACCTTGCACCGCTGACTTATTGCAACAGACCCGATTAATTCGATACGGCCTTGTTTAAAGCCTTGAAAAAATATCTGGAGTTGAGACATCAAGATGTCAACAAACCTCCTTGTGATGAAAACAAATCACACCGCAATATGTTCAGTGAAGCAATCATTAGGTCTCCTGATAGAGGAGATGAACAAATATAGAGATAGCAATAACAGTGTAGTAAAATCATGAGGTTTAGCTCTAAACCTCTTCTCTATGCTGCCGCGTGTCCACTAGGAAGTACACAAGCTTTGTCTTTCTCACAATTACTACAAAGTCTAACAATTTCTGCTGGTGTTATTTGTTTTGTGTGGCTTTTACACTCTCAGCTTTTCACATACAGACATAAATAGAGCCTCCTGACGCTCGTCTTGTTGGGGTTTAAGAGATTATGTTAAGCGTTTCAGGCTGGAGTTTATTATGTGCCGCTGGACTGACAACAGACCGTGAGTATTTATGGACAAGTGTGTTTGACAAGACAAGAAGCGGCAAGTTCAAACTTTAATGGAATTTTTTTTTATTAATTAATTAAAAAAAAAAATATATATATATATATATATATATATATATATATATATATATATATATATATATATATATATATATATATATATATAAATAAATATTTAATAAACATCTTTGTACATATATTGTAAAAAATATATTCAATAAATATTTAAAAAAATTATAAAAGTATATTTCACAGATAATAAGGGAAAGAAAGGGCAAGTAAGACACTGAATTATACATGCATTTTTAAAATGGAAAACAATTGGAAACAATTTGTAATCTTGTAAAACATAATCCAATCATCTTCATTTTTTACACGGTTTGCACATCTTTAATCTCGTTTTAGACTCTTAAATTAATAATCCTGTACAAATTTAAACGCGCCAATCAAGCAGAGATTTGACATGATTTGAATCATTTTTAAGTATTAAGACGTGACTTCGTGGCAGTGACAAGAAAGAACTTGACAAGAAATGTTGCTAATTTAACTCTTAAAAGGTATTATAGCAAGGCACGCCGTATGAACCTCCTAAAATGCCCGGCTATATATAATACAGTATATTTAAAACATGGTCCTGTGGAGCTCAGTGTTCAGAAGTGATATGAATAGCAGTTATGTAATAACTGCTCCACAAAACACATGGCTAATACCAGCGCTAAGACCCATTAGGTGTTTAAAAGACTAACGATTCGCATCCGTTTAAACCCATTATAACTAACTATTCAGAACTGAGGAGGTGTTTGTGTTTCTCAATGCTTTAGTAATGCTCAAGCTGCTCTGAAGCAGACATGCACCGCCGAGCAGGGCCAGAAAAACCCTGTTGTGACAAAAACCTTCAGACTATTCATTTAGAAAGCATCAGACCTTTCTTCTCAGATAGAGCGGCGTGATAGCAGCACATCTCAGAGGTAACCACACGAGGCTAATGGTAACCACTTTCAGTTTTGGGTGAATTGTAGAAATTAAATGTGCAATGGTTTCTGCTCACTTATACCGTGTTTATTCAATCAAAAACACAGTAAATATACTCTTCAAGATACCACAGATACCATTTTAGCCTAAATGGCTGCGTGATGAAACTTTAACTTCTGAAGAACTTTTCTTTGTGGTGAGAGAAGGTTCTTCAGATAAGAAAGAGATCTTTGTGGAACTCGGTTGTTGCTTCCTTTACTACATTCCTTTTTTTTATCATACGTTTCCCCAAAAACCCATTAACATGCAAATCAGATTTAGTTCATAGATGCAGCGTATGTAACGAGAAACCCGTTCGTGACCGTTTTACACACTTAAAAACGGTATACTGAATAATTCTGTTATAGCTGAGAATAAGGTTTATACGAAGTTTGGTAAAAAAAAAAATGCACGTTCATTCATGTCTTTTTTTTATTTATTCTTTTTTTTAAGAAATTGAGTCCTTAACCAACAATATAGCATGACTTATGGATGAATTATAAAAAAAAAACAATATTATTGGGTCTTGAGAGGTTAAGCACTTTTATTTTTAATTTATTTCTGTGAAGCTCAGCTTTATTTTCAGCATCATTACTCCGTTACTCATTTTTGCCGAAACCATCGTAGTTTTATTTTTCAGCATTCTCTGATGAAAGGAAGCAGGAATCTTCTGCTGCGTTATTATTGAAGCAACGCTGAGTAAATGTTCTCGTTTCTGAGCCTGGCAGAGCCCAGACGCGTGCTGCGGTCAGATCTGGGTGATGCTCTGATATCTCATCACCAGGTCACTGAGCTCAAAACTAACTGGTGCAGCAGATCTCAGATGCATGCGATGCGTGTCGGTCTCAAATCACCGTTTCGACCCTGAATGAACCTCATGGCCAGCACCTAATGACCTTAAGTTTCTTCAGAACGGACAAATCCGAGCCTTAAAATCCACCGGCACGCCGCCTTTTAGCACCAATTATCTCCTAATGGACACGACGCGCTGAAGAGCTGCACGCATTATCATCGGCTCATCTTATCTAGAAATCATTCGGTGAGTTCAGGAAACGGCTGACTTTTTGAAAACAGCTCATCAGCTCGTTTGCACAAAACCTCCAAAGTCAGAGACCCGAGAATGTCTGAACAAGCCAGACTCTGCTCGGTCTTCTGCTTCGTCTTCGCCGTCGGTAAGTCTCCTGTATTGTTTACGATGGCTTTTATCGCTTTTATGGCTTAAATCATCATTTCGGAGAATGCAATCGAATGATAACCAACAATGGTTTGATGCAAGTTGAACGTGAGAGCATGTTAGACGCACAAGAACATGAAATTAATTCACTGCTTTTGAAGGATGAACGACTCAGCATCGAGCGTGTGAGTTTAGCGCAAGTACTAAATACATATTGTGTTTCTGCTGCATTGTTAAAGCGTTTTGGGGTTTCGTTGTTCGTGCGTTAACAGGAGGAAGAGATCACAGATGCAATCTCACTTCCTTTTGATTCAGATCTCAACTCTAAGCGCTTTCAGGAAGCTCTGACTTAACCAGATAATGATACGTCCTCGCATTAATATTTAGCATTTATGCACAGTTTTTTTGCGCAATGCACCAAAATATGCATAAAAACAGGTGCACGGAAACATAGCTGCTGTTAGCCGTCACGTGTAGGTTAAATTTGGCAGTTAACTAGAGTTAACTAGTTATGCAATCTTATTGAAAAGTACCAGGAAAATCGTACTTGTTTCTATAGTGTGTGTAAAACTAGCATCCAGTAATACCACGGTTTAATATTGCAAGATTTTGATGTTTTGAATAAGGATGTCTTACAGAGTGTTTGTTGGTGGAGCAGGTGAAGGCTGAAGACTCTGCGAGCGAGGAACCAGGTACAAACACGCTCTGAACCCTACAGAACACACTCAGAGCCGCCCGCAGGCCCCTTCATCTCGTCTTTGTTTCCCGAGTCTCAGAAATCAAGTATGCTGTCATTGGAGTAGGAATAGGCCTTTTCCTTTCCGTCTGCTTTCTGCTCATCAAACTCTACATCATCAGAAAACAGGCGTTTGAGACTGAACAGGAGAGATCAGGCAAGACTTCTCCTACTAACCCTCACAGCTTTTATTATTATTATTATTATTATTTATTATTATTTTAATTTGCATGTTTGGGTCGTTTTAAAGAGACGTCGCTAAGAAGAGCATCTGCGCGGTAAGAATATTTTAATGCAATAACTACACTTTCGCATCACGTGTGATGGTTACCAAAGTGAAATAAAACTTTTATTTTAAGGGACCACTGATGTGGAGAGCAGGAGGGAAAGGAATGTCTTCCGAGGATGATTTAATACAGAATTCTACATCATTTTATGGCTGTTTTACACAGTTTTATTTATTAAACTGTGGCCGGTGTAGACCTGTAAAACAAATAACTGTAAGTTCGTCAGATCAGTGCCGCGATGCCTTTTTGTGCTTTTTGAGCCATAATGTGAGTAAAATATAACTGAAACAGAGAAACAGTTTGTATCAAAAACACAAAAGATATAAGCTAGCTTGTCTATTCATTTAGGTCTTAATATTTCATTCATCTGTGACAGTCAAATATGCATGTGTGGTCAAACATAACTGTTTTTTATTGTTTTGTTTGTTAAGTGAATAAAAAAATGAACAGCTTTTGAGTCAATTTTTATTAAAATCCCTCTCTTGTTTTTTTATGTACAGTACTATTATTTTTATTATATATAAATAAATAAATAATATATATATATATATATATATATATATATATATATATATATATATATATATATATATATATATTTTTTTTTATTTTTTATTTTTTTTTTTTTTTTTTTTATTGTTTGAGTTCATTTTCATCCTCTTTTTGAATCTCTCAGGCTTCAGCTGTTCTCAAGCTTTTATGCTGTAATGTCAGACTTTCTCCAGACGAGGGCAGTCAGTTCTTTCCTGCTGTTCCTCATCTGTTTCCACTGTTTCAGCTGAAAACATCGTCCATCAGTCTCCAGAAGCAGAATGATATTGTAAACAGATATATTCTGCTGGGCCCTGAAGACACATCAACTATAACCCACCGACCAAATAAACAACACACACACACACACACTCACACACACATATACATATACACAGACTCAATACAAGTCAGAAGTTTTTGAACTGAGTCTCTCTCACAAAGCCTGCATTTATTTGATCCAAAATACAGCCAAAACTGTACTTTTTAAAAATATTTCTACTATTTAAATGCCTATTCTGTATCTTAATATATATTATAATGATTTTTAGCATCATTACTCATCACATGATCTTTCAGAAATCCCGTCGCTGTTCAAGAAACTTTTATTGTTATTAATATCATGCAGAACAGCTGAGATTTTTTCCGCTTTCTTTGATGAACAGAAAGTTCGGAAGAAAACATTGAAATCTTTTCTAACGTAAATGTTTTTGTCGCCCTTTTTAAATCAATGTAAAGCATCCTTGCTAAATGAAAGCATTCAGTTCTATAATGCTCCTTATTTATAACTTATAAACCTACATTTTAGCTTTCGTGACATCTGCTTCTGGGCCTGTGGTGTGTAGTTCTTCACAAAGGGGGAGGAGAGAGGGAGTAGACTAAGTAAAAACAGAGCGTGTGCTGTCTCGGGTTACACAGAGGAGAAGGAGGTGGAAAAAAGAGTGGAGGACTTCACTTTTTGTGAAGAGACTGGAGTTGCATGGAGCCCGCGAGCCTGGAGAATGAAGATCTCTGCAGTCCTGACAGCTCTCCTGACTAACCTCCTCTTCAGAAGTAAGTCTGTCTGTGACGCCGGGAAATCTCAGCATGTCACTCACTCTTCAAACGCATGCTTTTTTTCATCAGCTTGAAGACGAAGCTCAAGTCAGATAAGCTGACTTACGCAGAAAGTCTGGATATGAGTTCAAGCGCTGTGGAACTTCTCTTTCACTTTGTGTGTTTTCCTAGTGATTTTTTTTCCTCTTTGGCTGTGTGTATGTTGTGGTTTTCTGACTCCTCCTTCGTTAGTATATGTGACATCATGTGTGTGTGTGTGTGTGTGTGTGTGTGTGTGTGTGTATACATAAATGTTATAAATATCTTCAGAGATTACAGTCAATGGAAAACAGTGGTTGCATTTATAACTTTATATTTCTGATTTATTTCGATGTATTTAAAATAACAATCATATATATATATATATATATATATATATATATATATATATATATATATATATATAGTTTGAGTGAGTTAAAACAGAACATTTTTTCCTCAAAAGCATTAAGATATATATATATATATCTTAATGCTTTTAATGCTTTTGAGGAAAAAAAGGTTCTGTTTTGCTCACCAAGGCTGCATTTATCTGATCAAAAATATCTACAGGATAAACAGGAATATTGTTGAATATTATTACAATGTCAATGTATTTTCAGCACCGTTAAAAAAAGAAAATCATTCTAATATGCTTACATGCTACTCAAGATGTCTGTACAATATATGTTTTATAATTGATATATATACCGTTTTAATGTAATACAGAGCCGGACGTCTGTTTGAGATCCACCCATATAATGTTCTCCAGATGCCTGTCAAACAGACTCATTAAACAGCAGCGTGAGGGTCTGGAAAGACTCTTACTTTTAATTTCCCTGCGTGTATTGCTTTATTCTCTTTAAAGTCTGCAGACAAATTGCTGATTTGCACAACTGGGACACCGAATGAGAAATCGCTTGTGTTTAATTTATCCGGTTAGAATTCATTCTCTTAAATACCGTGGTTTTATTAAAGCAATAGTTGACCCAAAAATGAAAATTTGTTGGAGTTTCAGACCTTCAGGCCGTCCAAGACGCAGGTGTGTCGTTTTTTTCTTCATCGGATTTGGAGAAATGTGGTATTTTCGATGAGCGTCTCAACAGTAGATGCTCCTCAGTGAATGGGTGCCGTCAGTCCAAACACCACAATAATTCACGCCACTAAATTCAGGCCAATAATGCTTGCTTTGGTGAAAAATCCATCTCCCGTCATCTCTCACATCAGAATCAATCAACAAATTTGTTTAGAGCTGTTTTGGACCGGAAGCAATGGTTTAAAGTTAAAAAAACGTCTGGATGAATTTATTTCTCACAAACACTTTTGAGCTTTTGGTTTTTTAACCGATGGACTGGAGTGCTGTGGATTCTTGTGATCTATCTTTTTTCTGTTTGGACTCTGATTCTTACGGCACCCATCCGTTGTTGAGCAAGTGACAGAACACTACATTTTCATCTTCATTTTGGATGACCTGCTAGTATCGGTCTTTTGTAATTTGGGGGTGAATCGTTGCTTTAAATGGTGCATGGCTCTTTGAAAGTGTTAGATATTTATTTGCTTCGTATCGTCCGATTCCAGATGCGTGTTTGGCTATCAACGTCACAGTCAGCCCCTCTCCGTTCACCGTGGTGGCTGAGGGAGAAAACATCACCCTGACCTGTCAGGTGAGCCAGCGGCGGCGGTCAGCGAGTCTGCCCGTGGTGCGCTGGATGTTTCAGCCGGAGTCGGGAGGAGAGGAGCTTCTGGTGGCGAGGGTGAACATGCAGAGAGCCAAGTTTTACGGAAACTACACCAAGAGCTTCGGCAAGCCCAAAATGAAACTGACAGCGGTGAAACAGGGCAAGATATACAAGCTCCTCATCGTGAACGTCAGCCAGCAGGACAGGGGTCTTTACAGCTGCAGGGTCCAGGAGTTCAAGAAGCATCAGGAACGATGGAAAGCTTCCACCAACAGCTCGGCCTCCACGCAGCTCCGAGGTTTGTTCGTACGCTGAAATTAAAGGGGGATTGGAGCAAAAATGACACTTAAAATCAAGATAGACTCATTGGAAATATGTGCCTATAGGTATAATTCACTAGTTGAAACGAACACACGCTTTTTATGGATTATGAATAAAACTACCTGGTCTCACGGCATAAACATACCTTGGTGCACTTTTTAGCAAGACGCAAAATATGTACCAATAAGTACATATGACACTAGAAGCAGCAAAGACACCTTTTATTCCTTCATGCACTAACTTAGTTTTAATTAGTAATTTCCACACAATTGCTTGAATAATATCATGTTATGATTTCAAAACCAAACTTAATTTGCTGGGATGTTTGAAAAGTGATGCTTTTGAACGTTTTCATCACACACATCCAGATTCAGATCTATGTGTTTTCATAGACGGTAGGTTTATTCGGTAGTGCACTAAATAGATGTTTAAATCCTGTGTAACTACTGTTCAACAAAACATTCGTTAAAACTATCGGTTCGGTTTAGGGTTGATTTGGTGTAGGAAATACCACAGTGCTTGATTTGCAAACTAATACATTTTGACATTTGCATCACAATCAGCTCCACATCTTTGACTTTTCTGACGTAGTAAAGTTGCTCAGTAGCACACCCGGTGTCACCGAAGCACTCGGGTATAAAAGAGCTCAAAGAAGAACCCAGATAAAATAACATAATTGCTTGATTTGTGCCTGACATTAGTCATTTTTAGGTTTGGGTTTAGTGTTGTTTTACCATAAAGTTTCCAAATTCATGTTGCACCTACATATGAAAGATCATGATGATTGTCAAGCCATTTCATGGGATCTTCAATTTTGGAGCCGTAGAAAAAGCTCCAAATGTATACTTTTTAAAAGGTATTTAAATTCTTTAATATAATCAAAATTACTTCCATGAAGTTTGTGTATATGCTGTTGTGAACAGGGTTGGATATTAACGGGGGATTGGGCCAAAAATAAAATATGCGACATATTCAATAACCCCGCATAATCAAACTAATCGAATCAATAATCGCTCAGTGTTAGAGTAACATTAAAAAGTGTTGATTGAGGCATAATACTTAGATCTGCTCATGCTGCAAAGATTTATTTCTATGCAGCATTATAATGAATGTTATTGGTACAGACTGTATTTTATTGAATGTTTCAGTGATGAGGAAGTGCTATTAATATAACCGGTGTAAAATCTTGATTTAATAACGCATAAAAAGCAAGAATGTAATATTTCTGACCCTCGTTGTGAGTGACTGTATGTTGAGAGTTTCGCTCGTCCAGACTCTTAAATTGTCTCAAGGTTTGAAACGTCTGACAAAATACTCTGTGCATAAGCAACAGATGTCGAGAAACTACTTCGGTGTTGTATGTGTTAGATTTTCCATTAAAAACATGTGGAAATGTGATCTAATAGTTATGCGTTATATATCTGTCTTTTGGCGGTCAGAGCCGAGCTGACAACAAAGAGAACACTGGCGTAAGGACAGCCGAACGTTATTGACACTGGCTGCAGAGTGAACTTTTCCTTTACTAACTTACTGTACAGACAGCACAGAGGACGGAGAGCCTGTCACTCTCTGGGTCCAAGACAAAATAAGCCCATATGCATGAAGAGCTTTTCAGCGAAGCAGCAGGAATAAGAGGAAAAATGGGGTCAGGGACCCGACGACTAGATCAGAGCTCTCTGTGGGAGGGCGTCTCCTGGCCTGCTTATAGACATCGCCAAATCGAAATGATGTGTTTGTGGCTTCAAGTCCATGTGTGTTAACTTTGAAACCTGCTACACGTGAGCGCTTTGCCAAACATCTGCCAAATTCGCTTTTAGCAAACATTCAAGACTTGCAGTTTCTCCCAGCAGGCACGCAACTTCATACGACGGTGATATTTTGTCCGATTTTGGTTGCGACGTTGGGCGACCATTATTTATTCAATGTAAATTTAAAACCTCTATTGTCAATGTTAAACTGATGTCAGCAGACTTTGATATATTGTTGTTTTTAGGTTGCGTAACCAAAATCCGGCGTTAAGTCAACATAAAACATTGATATCAACAGGTTTTTCTTTTCCGTGTAGAAGACTTGTAGAAGCAAGATAAAATGACACACATTTTTGCTTTTGTTAGTACTATTTCTTTAGGTTCGTGCTACTGTTGTTTAGTGTAGGTGTATCTTTTAGCACCAGTCACTAGACATTTATTTCTGAAACTCTGCTATATGTATAATCAGCGACTTAATGTTGCTAAATTCTGTTTCGGATTAAACTGAACATGCTTTAAGTGCCACTCACTGGACATTTTACCTTTCAAGTGTCATGAAATGTGCAAGAAGCCACGTAATAGCATTGTTTCTAGATCCTCCCAGAGTCCATCCTTCTGTTTCAACGATAAAAAAAAAAAACACATGAGGGACCATGGTGCATGTCAAGCCATTCCATGGGGTCTTCATTTCTGGAGGTGTAGAAACATTCAATGTGAAACTCTATTATTACTGTAATTTGGTGAGTGAGGGTGAGGAACTGATTTATGCATAGATACCTTTGGCTAAGCTGTTTAATACAATTACACAAGATCTTAGTGTTACTGACTATATAATAGGGAATGATTGCATACTCCAGTTGATGCATAAAAATACATGAATATATCTAACAACTCAGTTAAATGATAATTTGTGCACTAGCACAACCATTAAGATATCCAAGTAAAGTAGTCCCAAAACCAAGCTCAAAACTGTTTCCTAAAACAAGATCAAATTTTCCACTGACAGTGTTTGCAAGGAGAACTATCGAGTGTCTCTGCCATGTGAGGGAGGATGTGGTGCAGATTTAAATGCACGGTAGAACAGAGAAAGCAGGGAACACTGACCGTGTTTGTGGGTTCGACGATGCTGTAGGGACATGTTTTGTAGGACTCTTTGTCTTGTCAGAATGAGATGCAAATCAATAAAGTCTTTAGTGCGGGCTGGTTCTGTGAAAAAAATACATTTGACATGAATGGGTGGTATTATTTATGCAGTTTTGTTGTGGACATTTTTGTTTCCATTGGTCAAAGGCAAGCAACTTGTCATGTTGAATATAAGGCACGCCAACCATCGAGGCTTAGTAAGAGTCACAGTGTGATCATTCATATTTCCAAGACAGAGAAGAATGCTGCTGAAATTCCATGCACTTTGTCAGTTGATGCAGCTGCTCTATTGACACATGCATCTCTGTACAGGATGCCAAAAGTCCTCTGCCGAAGACCTCACAGATGCATGAATAGTGACAGAAGCCTTCAGTAAACCACTGGACATTTTGTATCTGGCTCCTTTTTTGAACCATATGACTCAATAGAGCTTTTGTCCCTCCCCAGAGGTCAAGCATGAGCAAGAGTTCCGAAAATAAGCACATTTCTGCAGAAGCCATGAATAGAGAAATAAATAGTGGTGCATGTGCAAGCAGAAAAAGCAGAAGACATTCGCAGTGCGGTTAATAAGAATGCACTGACAACTGGAAATACCGTGCATGTTCTAAATTCTAATTCTGGCAAATACGGCATAGCAGTCTCTAAATAAGAAAATTAGCTTAATGACTCATTTGAGCTAGTCAACCTGCTGTTTCTGTGGCTTAGCTTTTAGATAATCAGACAATTTCCGATTCCCCAAAATATCCCCTCTTCTCTTTTATCTTATCCTATAAATAAAATGCAAGAAACGCGGTGGCTGAGAGAGCTTAAAGGAATAGTTCAGCCAAAAATGAAAATTACCCCGTATTTTACTCACCCCAAAGCCATCCTAGGTGTATATGACTTTCTTTTTACAGACACAGACAGTCAGAGTTTAGTTTTTTTATTTATTTATCTAACTCTTCCAAGCTTGCTAATGCTTGTGGATAGTGGCCATTATTTGAAGGTCATTATTTATGTTTCTATTTTTTATTGTTTTGTCATTTGCAACGTGTTGAGCTTTCTCACCACCATATAAGACGTCTAAAATTAAGTTATACCTGCTATAGATAGAGAATTCCAATAGATATCCTACTGACTGTAAGTACCTTTGCATGTACATGTCAACTCATTCTAACCCTATCAGTCTAGTACTCTAACAACACTCCTATGAGAGTTAGAAGACTTGTACTGAAGGTGCAGTGTTACATATAGTCAACAAAATGTGTTAAAGGGACTATCAAAATAAAGTGAAAGCCATTTTCGCTACCCCGAAAGCAAATCTACACACAATTCACTGCAGTTCCAAGCTGAAATGAACACTAGTGAAAGTAAAACTGTTTTAAAAATTTGCATCACATTGCCAGCTCCCTACATTTGGCTTTTCTGATACGGTAAACTTGCTTGGTAGCGCACCCGGTTTAGATTTGCACTTGTGATGTAAAGCACTACGGTACGACTCTGACTTTTAGAAGCAAGATTTTTATCTCCTGTTTGCTTATGTTAAAAATATTGCTTGGGTTTAGGGCCGGATTTAGTGAAACGTCACTCAACGAATTTACCAATTCATTCATACCAAGCTTTTCTTTCCTGTTTTACTGCTTAAATTATACTTTATCTGCTGACAGAACACACTGGATTAATTCAACTCATTTGATCCAAGAGCATCGAATTTGCTCTTCGGTTGGTCTGTTGCACACCCAAATAGACGGCTAAACTTCCTCAGTAGCCGAGGTGGCTGTGTTTGTTGGGCCAGCTAGCCTCACTGTCGTCAGCTGCTGTGGTTATGGGTATTTCAGGGCATCACAGTGGGTGTTAGCCAGGGCCATATCCAGAGAGAGGGAAAGCCTCGCTGCTGTCATCCCACACACTACTGCCCCTGCAATTTACTTGATTTAACTGCATGTGCCGTGTAATTACGAGGGTCTGGAGCCACAGTGATGAGTGTGCAATTCTCTCTTCTTCCTCTCGCAGTCCATGTTCTCCCAGCCAGCAAACCAAAGGAGGAACTGTGGAGTCTGTTTGAAGGTAAGCCACAAAGCTGTGTTCAGCCATATTGTCTTAGACCAAAAAAAAGGGTTGCTAAACATGTTTCACATGCAATAAATAGTCTAATAGAAATGGAAGGAATGGCAATTTTTCTTCACCAAAAAGTTTTAAATGCATATTACATAGGGTGACCATACTTCTTCTTTTTCCTGGAACATGCCCTCTGTTTGGACCTAAAAAATGCATCCGGCCGGAATTTCTAAATCTGCATGTTTAACACAGGTTATGGTCCAGCTCCAGATGAATTTCCAAACATTACAACCTGCTCCCTCGAACAATATTGAATAAAATTATCACCCATCAGGGAGTCACTATCAGTATGCAGAGTATCACTTTGGATGCAGCTCCTGTTGGATGCAGGGTTGCCAAATTCACATTTTTTGTACAAAAATCCTCTGATTTTAAATTCCTGCGAAAGGATCGATTGGGTTAAAGGTTTGAAATGACACGTTACATAAAAAAGATACGACCGAAATACTTGTTTAAAAAAAAAATAAAAAATTCTATTAATGATATAGCTGTAGCAGATGTTGAATTTTGTTAAGGATACCTTTTAGCTGTGTTTTAGGGTATGGAAATGACATATTTTGAGTTTTGATATTTGGTACATGGTCATAGTGCTATTTTGGGGGATATTTAACCCCTTCAAACCTAACAAACCCCAATTAGACAATTATTACCAAATTACTAATTTCTTGAAATTGATTTAAAAGTGAAAAATCACGTTGAAGTATTGGTCCAAATTGCTTATATTAAATTATTTGTTAGGGCTGTTATGGGCTATTAATTTGCATTATTTGCCAAATTTGAATTGAGGTTTTGACATATGTCAAATTATATGTAACGGGTTGTTCTGTTTCTTGGTATCGAACCGGTTTATATTGGAGAAAAAAAAAAAAACATTGACGAGGCAAGGTAAATGAGTAATGCATGTGCATGTTTTTTTTTTCTGCAGTAAACACACAGTATGCATTTGTTTCAGATGCATTAAGTGTTTTTTGTGTGTGTGTTTCAGACGTGTATCTGTGTGCTGTGCTGGTGTGCTGTGTGGGGCTCTTGTGCATGTGTATGTTCACCATAGCTGTGAGCTGTCAGTATCTGCAGAGGAAGAGACGATTAAAAGGTATGGCTGATTATATGAAATAGTCTGATAACTATAAAGATTATCAGATTCATCAGATTTAGAGAACATGCTCATCAATGGATGCTGTGCAGTGAATGGGTGCCGTCAGAATGAGAGTCCAAACAGCTGATACAAACATCACAATAATCCACAGTCCATCTGTTAACATCTGGAGAAGACAGAAGCCGAAACTAACCCATGACCCTTTTTAACTAAAATAACTAAAATGAGAGACAACAGAAGATAACAGGAGACAACAGGACTTGATCCGTTCAGATATTTCCCCTGATTCAGAGCAGAACACTTCACCGGAGGAAGAGTTATTATATATTATAGACTTGTATTTTAGTTAAAAACGTCTTAATGCTGGATTAGTTTGAGTTTTTGTGTTCTCCAGATGTTAACTGATGGACTGTGAGGTTTCATTCTGGCGGCACCCATTCACATCCATTGCTGAGACACCGATGCAGAGACATTTCTCCAAATCTAGGATGGTCAGAGGTTGAAGACATTTTCAGCGTTCACTCTGAACTATGTGAACTACGTTAATGCTCTCGCAAATGCTCTTAATTATGCAAACTGCTCATCATCATTTTTTCACCTGCTCCTTTTTGGCAGAAAACTATCATTTGGTCAAGAGCCCACAGAACAGGTAAGAAAACATGAAACGCTATGACTGCGTACGAGAAGGACAACCTTCTTCACAAACTGAAACGATGTTCTTGTGTGTCCAGCTCAGGCGAGACGGTCACTAGCGTGGTCAGCCTCTCTCCAGCTCTTCCCAAGAAGATGAGAAAGTATAAGAAAAATAAAAGTGCGGAGCAGCCAGACGTGCCACCAGAGATACCAGCTAAAGGTAGAGTGTCTTTCCCAAAAGACCTCCACATGTCACCTTATGTGTATAAATCTTAGTTTAATGGCTCAAATATTCCAATTTTCCATCTCAGCTCCCATTGCAGACAAAATGCGAAAGCCGAAGCTTTTAAAGCCTCAACCCAGAAAAGTGGTTTTGGTAAGTTACGTAAATGACATACACAGAAACGCATTACTTGTGCCAGTTGTTGTATTGAATATTTTTTTATGTGAGCTGTAACTCTCTTGTTGTCTCGAACCGACAGCCCAAAATCGCAGAAGAGAGTCTGATGTACGCCGAGCTGGAGCTGATGAAGCCTCTGCCTGAAGCCAAAGCTTCAAAGACAGGAACGGTGTACGCTCAGATACTCTTTGAGGACAAACCTGTGTAGCGTCACGTCTTCTTGAAGAAAGCTTTATTTATAATAACACCAGTTGGTTTTACCTTCACCTTTTTTCTGATGTTTTGTACGTGCGATCTTAAGTGATTCAAGTGACTGTACATATTGTAAATGCATATTCTTTACTTTCTAAGTTGTTCTATACGTGACACGGAAAAAGTTTTGTATTTAGTGTCATCCGAATATTACTGTTATCCGAAAGCTGCGATCTGTAACTAAAGGGCACATAAATACAGTAGCCAACAGCTCAGAAACAGCTTTTGCAGAAGATTATGTTATGGTAAACGCCAACGAATATGATCCAACTGAGCTGCCGCAAGCTGTTAATGAGCTCAGAATTTATATGAAGATATTTTGCACAAATATAGACAACATAGATTTAGACAAAAAAAAAACATGGAACATGCAATGTTCTGGGTTCAATGCGGATTGATTTCTCTGATCAGCTTCTGTGGCCAATTATTCAATTATTCTGTAAACAGACGCATTATTTGAGCTGTAAAGTACTTCTCTAGATGAACGTGAAATCTGCATCACCAAGGTTTTTTCCATTTAACAGTAAAATCCCGCACCTTTATGTTTATGTAGCTTTGCTGGTTTTCTGAGCTAATTAAACTGCGTTTAAATGCTTCGTACATTTAGTTCATGTCACTTTGAGCAGAAATGGTGTGCCTTTTAAAACTTTTATTCTGATGCATATTATACACTGATAAAATAATTGTCTTAATATTTTTAACTTGTTTTCTGCTAGAAATCTAAACATTCAAAATGCAAAAAATATTATTTTATTTTTTTGAGAAAATTAAGTGGATTTAAGCTTTAAAAAAATGCATAACTCTGCAAGGTTGGAAAAAAACTATATTTTAAAGAAAAAGCAGTTGAATTTTCGGACAATTTGCAATTTATTTCTTGTTTTAGGCACCGAACTGTCATGCATTTTTAGTCATTTTGCTTCTCAAGCAAATGCATCTTGATTTAGGCATACTTAGATTTTTTCCTCACTGTTAAAGTGATTTTTGTTTATTTGTTTTCACGAGTCTGAATTATTTCTGTGGTAAAGAAAAGCAGGCCACAGAAGCTCAACTTGCACTGAACCCGGAAAACTGCTGAAGCCTGTTTGTTTTTCTTTTCTTTTTTTTCTGACATCTTTTAATGGAAGAACGTTTTTGATTTAATAATGGAAAGCTAATGAAATATCAGGGCGTATCCGTCTCTGGAACAGACGTTCAGACCTTTCAGTGTCTCTCTGTCTCTTTAGGAATAAATGAGACACAATCTCTCGCTTTGACGCGTAGACTTACGATGTGTGAGAAAGTTATTTAACTGTGAAACCTAGAGGGTCCTGAAGCCCACCGCCTTCTCCGCTAACAAGAACCATCTGTGAATGACCCTCTGCTCGACACACGCCGAAAAACAGACTGTTTTTCTCTTCTGTTTTGTGAGTGTACTGTAAATGAAACATTTCTGTGTGAAAGAACATGACTAAACCTGACTGCTTTTATTGTGCGCGTTCGAAATGGCTTCCTGCGAGGGTTTCGTGTGAACTGTGATATGTGGGACTGTATGAGGCGAAGTTTGACATGTGTTTGTGTTTAAATGGGAGGTTTGGTTCTGGACGTTAGAAAGCAGGGTGCAGAATTAAGCGGTACATGATAGGCCTGTTTTATCATGTATTATTATTCCTGATGGGTCGTAGTCTCAAAAGCATGGCTCACCCGAAAATTTTACATTTGCTCAGGCTGGCTGAGATGACTTTTTGATTCGTAGATGTTCTTAGTGATCCATAAAATGCAAGTTGAGAGGCATATCGGGCAAAAAAACGTAACACCAATGGCTCCTGGCGGTTTTACGAAGTGAAATCACGATTAGCATATCGCCGTCCACTTCCGCGTTGGTATGAGTGAAAACGCAAAGTCATTCTTCACCACCAGGTGCCGCTTTTAAAGCAATAAAATATCTGTTTCACCGATAACGCTGTACGCCAATCAGCACTGGCGTAGCTTTTATTATGAAATGCAAACGAAATCGGCCAATCTCCACAGGTTAGCGTCACGCAAAGGAGGGGTTTGGGAAAAATTCACAGTTGAACGAATCGTTTTGGTTAAAATAAATACATAGGTTGTACTAAATACTTTTTGACCTTGCATGCATGTCAACCTGCTATCAGGGTAATAAAACCAAAATGTGAACCTTTCATAATCCACAGCCTTTGTTCGTGAACAAATCATGAATCATTCTTTTGATTCTTTTTAGTGAGTTAGTTGAACCAGTTCACCAAATTGGTCTGAAATGCCAATAGAAAGGCGCTTCAGATCTACACAATCAAACCAAAATAGTGGTAGGTCGTTATTCACTTCATGAGCTTTATACATGCAAAGCATCCACATTTCACATCATTATTGGATGCTTTGATAATATAATTGTGTAGACTGTATGTGCGTGATTTTAACATTAACACAAGCTTCTATACGTCATCTTGTGATTATAGCCTTGATGAAAATGCGTTTGAAGTGCTTCTGCTTTACACCCAACACTACAAGAGTTTCCGTCGTGAGTCACCGTAAAAAACCTCACCAAATGAGGAAAGAAAACACTGCTTGTGTTGCTTCAGCATGCCCCAAATAAACCTGAAATGAGTCTGAGGAGGCCCACCGAGGCCAGCGGAGCGTAAAAGTAGACACGGGTTGAATTAGCTCATAAAAGAAAGGTTTCTATTTCTTGAACTCGGATGAATCTCAGACAAGATTGAGCGTCTTCCAGATAAACATCTATGAAGTAGGTCAGCCGAGGTCTGCACGTGTCCTAAGACCGAAAAAACACATCCTTGATTCAAAGAAACTCGCGTCTGCCAGTTTTCCAGAGAAGATCTCAGAGCTTTTCACAGTTTAAGAGAGAGTTCAATCCGTTTCAAAACAAGTCATCTGGGTCATTAAACAAAATCAGTGTCCCCAAGTTAACAATACTACGCATGCTTTCATTGATATTACATCAAAACAGACAAATATTAAATATTAAGCATTTAGATAACTAAAATAGCATTCATGCTAATAAGGGTAAAGTTTCTGACCTTCCACTTTTTTCGCCAGGGATTTTTATTTGCTAATTGAAGGCAAAATGATATAAAAATCACATTTGCATTAGTGCTGTCAAACAATCGGCAGAATTGTTTTAAATCGTCAAACCTGTTACTTAATAACAGATTGTGACATAACAGGGTGGACATTGAACCTGCTTTTAAAGACTGTCTTTGTAAAATATTGAGCTGAGTATTGAGCTAAAGTCTACATCATTCGTGGCATATGAGCTGTAATTAAACTATATAGTATCTAATAAATGTGTCGGTAACGGGGTTGACAAAAACACCAAAACATGATGTATAAAAAAACATGAAAATGGCATTTTATTAAACTTATTTTATCTTTAGTGGAAATGGCACTGATTTTGTTGAATGATCTACAATTATTAACTATTTAAATCAATGTTGTCGCAAATGTTTTAAAGTGCATGTTTTATTCATGCATGTTTTAAACGCATATTTTGCAAATAAAACACATTTAGTGAAACGTTGCTCTCAAGGAGCACAACTTCATCTTCTTTGCCATTTCAAGGCACTGCTTTCAAAAACACACTTAACTCTTAACTGAACGATCAAGGCGTAAGCACTATAAAAGGGCAACAGATTAGTTTTTAACTATGAAAGGCGGTGGTGCAGGAAGAGGAAGAGGAACAAGGAGAAACATCGTTGGCCTCAGATCTGTTCTGAATGTCTCTGGTCTTCTTGGAGGTAACTTCATGCTGCACGCCAAAATAGCTCTTTACAACACTGACCACACAGAGTACTGGACAGACTACAGGAGGTTTTGGACTGCTTCCGTTATTCCAGTACCTCCAACAACACTCTAGTTTCCTTTCTTCTTTCCCTTCCACAAGGTTTATGACCTCTGACCCTTTGTTATACCCCTCCTTCAAGCTGTGGAGGATGACTGTGACCTAACAGATGCAGAGTGTATTTATCACATTATGGGAACAAATGTCTCCTAAAGGATAGGAATCCCAGAAAATGTTGACATTGTGGGACATTTTTTAGGTCCCCGACAAGTTTATCAAACATACATGACTGAATTTTTTGAAAATGATAAATTTGAGTAGTTTCCTAGTAACACATACAGTCTGTACAGAATAAAAACATTACACCTATGAAGAGTCCTCATAAAACATGGAAACACAACGGTGTGTGTGTGTGTGTGAGTGTGTGTGTGTGTGTGTGTGTGTGTGTGTGTGTGTGTGTGTGTGTGTGTGTGTGTGTGTGTGTGTGTGTGTGTGTGTGTGTGTGTGTGTGTGTGTGTGTGTGTGTGTGTGTGTGTGTGTGTGTGTGTGTGTGTGTGTGTGTGTGTTTGTGTCTGTGTGTGTGTTTGTGTCTGTGTGTGTGTTTGTGTCTGTGTGTGTGTGTGTGTGTGTGTGCATGTGTGTGTGTGTGTGTGTGTGTGTGTGTGTGTGTGTGTGTGTGTGTGTGTGTGCGTGCGTGTGTGTGTGTGTGTGTGTGTGTGTGTGTGTGTGTGTGTGTGTGTGTGTGTGTGTGTGTGTGTGTGTGTGTGTGTGTGTGTGTGTGTGTGTGTGTGTGTGTGTGTGTGTGTGTGTGTGTGTGTGTGTGTGTGTGTGTGTGTGTGTGTGTGTGTGTGTGAGAAGCAGCCATGTGTGAGGAAACATCCAAGGAGTCCTTAGATCACCTTTCTGACCCAAGCAATTTGCTGATGGGCTTTTGTTGAGGATATTAATGTTTAATTTAGTGACAGAAGCACTGGAGCACCTGAAACAGCACTGAGCACAAAAAAAAATCAGCACAAAAAGGCTTTAAACAGCAACAACAGCAAATAACATCAAATGTGAAAATTAGTTTTTCTATTTTTTAACAGTAAACACAATGAAACAAATATTATAATAATGTCCTATGTACTTTCATTTCATTTAATCTAATTTTACTAATAATATACAAAGGCGATTGTGACAATTCTGAAATAATTAAAAAAATTACAAGAATAAGCTTTTAAAAAGAAATACAGTTTAAAAGCTAATATCACGCACTAATGCAGCACAAATAAAAACCAATAAAATGCTTCATTGCGTAAGAAAATAATATTTATAGTTATAAAAAGGTTTGAGGTCGTTACATAAATAAATAAACACCAAATGAAATTCTTTTTGAAAGTCACAAGTACTTTTCCGAGTTTCTTTGTTACATTCAGAATGTTAAAGTTTGCCAAAAGGTCGAAAGAAGGTCAAATGAAAAATACAGTAAACACAACTGTTTATTTTAACAAAGAAAAAAGATTTATGATAAGATTATGTGAAAAACAAAGAACATCTATTGGATAATGACGGCAGTCTGAGCATGTGTTCCTGGATCATCTCCATTAAACAAACATAGGCATTATTTCACCCCCTAAGAAGGACACGGATCCAGAAGAGCATCCTAGATGTTCGTGAGGATCCAGGCTCACACCTACTGACCAGAACATCTGAGCCTGAGATGCAGAAAAACAACAGTTGCATTTCAGAAGATCAAAATACATTCTCTTTGAAGTGATCTAGGAGAAAAGGTTTATTTTAGCCGCATGCTTTTAAAACGCCTCATGTATCAGGAAACAGCAGTTTGCTGCCCTCTCTTGGACTTACAACGCAAACATTTAGCGTGACTGTAAGTGAAATGTTATACTTTACAGGTCAAAAATAAATCTAGTTGGGATTTACTGTCACATGTATCCTGTTTCTTGTGTAATGATACCAAGGCATAACTTCTACTCATCTCAAAGAAAAACGATTCGCTCCACGAGATCTAGGTCATGCTATGTGAAGCGAACGGACTGTTTCGTTTGTGGAAACGATTAAATCAAATCAAATCGAATAAAAATAGTAACGGCAAATTCAATTTAGTAAAGTATCGAAAGTAAAAAAATAAATAAATAAATAACTAAAAATACAACAAAAAAATAAGTAAAAATAAAATAGAACAATACCAAATAAAAAGTAAAACTAAAAATAAAGTAAATTAAAATTAAACAAAATAAAAAAGTAAAAAAGTGCAATAAAATAAAAACTAATAAAAAAATTGAAGTATTTTAATTAATTAAATAAAATTTATTTTAAAAATACAATAATAAAGTCTCTTATTAATTGTAACACAGACAATGTGAAGTATCCCATATTCCATAAATAAAATATAACATAAAAAGTTGAGTTGACCTTAACCCTAACCCTAATAGTTTACATTCAGCCAAACTACTAACTAGCTGTCTGTCAGGTACTGATCTCAAAGGGTTAAGCCACAAACCAAGTTACAATGCAGAAAAATATCACAGCGACATGCATGCTAAGATTTGTGCATAAACCTATAATGAACCTCCTGTAAACTCACAACAGAGCAATAAAAGACAGCCCTCGGTTGCCTGGAGATCAGCCAAACAAAGAGTGCTTCGCAGCAAAGCCCAAACAGCTCCGTCCGCTCCGAGGAAGCTTACCCTGCTGGTTTTTACTTACAGGCTTTCCGAGAGAAGCTTGTGCATTATTCACACAGAACGGATCCTTGACAAAGACGAGCCGTAATGATACGAACACGCTACTAGTTCAGCTCTACAGCTCTCCGAGAAACACAGATCCAATCACAGCAGGTAAGAACAATAACACTGTAATAACGCTTTACATTTCTAATACATTTCACATATAGATCGGTTTATTGTTTAAGAACTATTGATTTTGACCTAGACTGTTTTTGTTATTTTCTTATATATATATATACACACATATATAAATATACTACTATAATACTATAATATATATATATATATATATATATATATATATATATATATATATATGTTTATGTAATACACAAATATAGCACTTTACAACAAGCTTCTGTTTATATATAACATTACCTTACAATTATTAATCAATTATAAAACATTTATTATCAGTGTCAATTTCAACATTTACTAATAGATCATTCAAATTAAACTTATTACATTTATTTCTAATATGATCTAACAATGAACGGTTGTATTTTTTATTCAGATAAATACTAAACATAGAATAAATACGGGAACAAGTAACGTTAACAAATGGGAAATTAAAGTGTTGCCAAGTAACAGAGAGACTGTACTGTAAAATATAACTGTAATATAAAGATGACACAATTTCTTCATCTTTATTAATGATATTTTTTACATATACTAAAGCATTTGTAACGTTTCAAGTTGTTTAAACGGGTTACACTTTATTTTAAATGTAATTACTACAAATAATTATGCTTAATTACATGCATTAATATTACTCAGTACTTAAATGTATTAATTATTAGACCTTAAAATAAAGTGTAACCAGTTGAAATGACATTGATTAGTTCATGCATCATGAATTAACAAAGACATTTGCTGCTGTAAAAAAAAAGTAGATTTTAGTTCAAGACACTGAATGCAAGTAAAACATTTTTAAGTTGCATAAATTAAATTAACATCAGTTAATGTATCGCGAATAAAGATGCATTAGCGATGAAAAGGGTTTTTTTTTAAAAGCAATCTGTAAAACTGAGCTTAGTGCATTACCTGACGCTTATAGTAAGGTGTTCTCCTTCCCGTAAGACCAGTTCATCCGTGAGCTGGCATATATTCAAGAAACACGAAAACACCAGCATCACCTCCATCAAACCCCATCAACACGCTATAACAACTTTGCCTTCTAAGTCATCTTAGCTCTTCTTAAGAAGCAACGGTCACACTTTTCCTTTTTACAGTTACACCTGCATGCATATTACTGGAATAGTATTAGCGCCAATTAAGCACACATTAACGCCTTATTCTACATTATCTCATCCTACAGCCCCGATCCTACATTTAACAGGGACCCAACTAACTATTTATAAGAAGCAAATAAGGAAATTATTGAAAGAAAAGTGGTAGTTAATAGTTAACAGGTGTTACCAAAGCCACTGAGAGTTTCAGGCCGCCAACGATTACGCTTTAAAACCAAGAAAAAGTCTAAATAAATAAATAAAACAGTAAAACCAAATTCAATTAAAGTAAATAAATGTATAAAAAAACTATTTATGTGATTTCTTTTACTACAAAATATACACACAGACAGATAGTTTTTCATTTATTTATTTCTCTTCTTTTTATAAGGAAATAGTTAGCCCTGTTTTACCCTATAGTGCATGTATTTGCTTAAAAAGTTCAAAAAAGTAAATAATTGAAACGTTTTTATTGATTAATTTATTGATGAAATCTATAGTTTTTTTCACTTTTCCACCTTTTTGCCTGGACTTTTTCAAAGAACCTGTCGATACATTATGGGATTTATAGGACCACTTCATGACTGCATTAAAACGCTGACCACAAGGTATAGAAAATATAAATGAGAGCCTGGAGCAGTCATCTATATTTATAACAATAGCCACTGTATGGGTCAAAATTAGCCACTTCTTTTATGCCAAAAATCATTATTATCTACAATATTAGGTAGAGATCATGTTCCATGAAGATATTTTGCATTATTATGCAAATGTTTGATTAGTAATAATCATTGCTAACTTTAAATGTGATTTTCTCAATGTTTTATTTATTTGTTTATATATTTCCAACAAGTAAATCAATGTTATATGTTATATGTTTGGAAAAATAAATCCTTAAATTAATCGTTTGCATATTAAAAGAACATGAAATGCATATTGAAAGAACTTGAAAGTGTTTTTTGACCTTGCATGCATGTCAGCCTGTGGTTGGTGACTCACAAATCCAAAATATGAACCTTTCATAACCCCATAAAAGGGGCACTTTAACGTTTTTGGCCCTCATACAAAACTCACCCAATGTTGCATTGTTCCTAGACACAATGGTGAAGGGGAAGAAGAAATCAAGCGAACCTTCCGGTAGAAAAATCACACTCAAGATGGCTAAGAACGCTCTGAAGGTGACCGTAGATGGCAAGCGTCGTCTCGACCTCAGCAACATGGCGATCGCCACATTTCCCAAGTGCATCCTGAAGCTCTGCGACATCGAGGAGCTGGACCTCAGCCGCAACCTTCTCAAGAAGATCCCAGACGCCATCGACAAGTTCGTGAACCTCCGTCTGCTGGACCTGCACAGCAACCATCTGGAGCAGGTCCCTGCGGCTATCGGCCGTCTTCATAACCTCTACAACCTCAACCTCTGCAACAACCACCTGAGCTCCTTGGGCCTGCCGCACGAGCTCGGGCTCCTGAGGAACCTGCGGGTCCTTAACCTGGGAATGAACAGCCTCGAGAGCTTGCCTCCGTCCATGTCCGCCCTCAAGGAGCTGCAGGAGCTGGGCCTCTTCAACAACCTCCTGACTCAGTTGCCTAAGTGCATCCAAAGCCTCCCAAAGCTGCAGAAGCTGAACACCAGATCCAACCCCATCCCTGCAGCAGAGTCTCCAGACGTAGACCGTATCCAGAGAGCCGAGTGTCTGTATCTGGTGCGGGAGGACTGTCTGTGCACCGACTGTCTGAAGAGATGCAAGGAGGAGCGAGAGAAGTTAGACAGACGAATGAGTGCAGCTTCTACGCTAAAGAAGTCCATGTTTGCTGGGTTCATTACGCCAAACTCTGTAGCACAGGAGAACCAGGCTTTATGGAGGTGAACTAAAGTGCTGGAATAATCTGTCCAAATCCATCTTGTTGGTATCTACACTCTTAAAGTGGTCGCCAGATGACCATTTTTCCAACCTGGTCTCATAAAAGTTTTTGCAACACCATTTTAACATACCTTACTGCAGAAGGAACACAATTAGTTGGTTCCGATCCTTTTTTCAGAAGCATCTTTTAGGAAAACCTAAAAGAAATTATCGCAGAAACGTGAAAACACTGATCGGGGGGATATTCTCTAAAATTCAGCCACTGCGTCTCAGATTTAGGAACATCAAAGTGTCTGCTGTGTTCGTTATTGCACTCAAGAGTCTTGCTAAAAAGTGCATCAAGGCACGTTTATGCCATGAGACCAGGTAGCATTTTTCACAAGTTCATATGGTTCTTACATTTATTAATTTAGCAGATGCTTTTATCCGAGCGAGGACAATAGAAGCAATTAAAATCAACAAAAGAGCAACGATATGCATGTGCTAATGCTTTAGCAAAACTCAGAATAGAATAGAAAAACAAATAGGAAACAAGCAGTTAGTAAATCAATAGAGTGTCGGTCTAAAATGGGCGAGTTTTTCTAAATAATAGAAAATTAGAAATAGTGAGTGCTATAATGAAAAGCATATAACATACTTTGGTTAAAGTTTCTCAATGGTAGTATAAAACAGCACCCTTTTCGCCTTCTCAAAATCAGCTCTGTTCACAGCAAGCTGTTTTAGTGCATGTCGCTTTAAATGTTAATGAGCTCTGCTGACCCCGCCCCTCTCTTCTGTGGAGTGAGCTACAGTTCTTTGCGAAACATTAAACTTTAAGCCCAGCTCACACTGAGCGATTTTGGCCACGGTTCGTTCATCTGAGACAAATTGAGCAATTCCTAAAAGATTCCTATAATCCCACAGTGTGACACGTCCATACAGCCTGACATTTAGAACTATTAAAAATCTGAGCCGTATTCGTCATGGAACTTGCTATCTAGCACATTATTAGGAAAAGGAGGTTTTCAAAGATTCATAAAAGAACCTTGAACTTAAGGAGTTTAAGCTTAAACTACTTCTGGAGTTGAAGCTGGATTGGCGCAAACATAAACATATTTAGGTAGATGAGGGATCAGTGCATTTCCTTTTTTAAGCTACAACCACCAAACTTGGGTCAGACCTTCTGACTGGTTTGACTGGGATTGCTCTCTTTTTTCTGGCTGATCAGACTTACCCTGTCTGTTAAACGGAAGATCAAATCCACAAAAATTACCCTAGGCTTTCACGGGGGGTGTCAAAACTTTTGTACAATAAGATTTTTAATAGTTTGAGCTGCCTGTCACTAGCAAAGCTCAATGACTGTCCTATGAGAACATGCTAGAAACATTCTAATAACATGCTGGTTATGCAGGTAACATGTTAGCAAGCATGCTGATAATGCTAGAAACATGCTAGCAACAAGCTTTTCTAATCACGCTAGAAGCACAAAAACAGCATCGTAACATGTTCAAGTAATCATACTAGCCATGTGTTAAAGATTCTAACCACATGCTAGCAGCATCTATCTAATCCATCCATCTCCTTTCACACTTAAAGCTTTTACATCTTTACAACACTTTTGATCATCGTCAAATAAATTTTGTCTAAGAGTTCATATAGATCTGCATTAAACGCTATGCACTACTTTTTTGTTTCATGAAATCACAATAAATGAGAATTAAAAATGTGTTCATAAGTGATTCCTCCAATAAATCTTTGAGACATGAGAAGAAAGAAAGAGCGGGTGTCTGCATTTTGTTTGGTATATCATTAACTTTCACAACTCAAATATCCACTCTATGGAGTCAGATAATTAATTAACTAAGACTCGAATGACAGAGTTTCTGCAAAATCAGTCAGGTTGAGCAATACCTCCCATCTCGCTGGCTTTCCTAGAATATCATTTGTTTGCGCACTACTATTGTTGTTCTATTATTGGTTTGTATCTTATTTGATACACCACGCTTTTACGGCTCATATAGTGAGAAAATGGAGCTCACACTTGTCAGTTTCACTCAAAAGGTCCAAACGCACAATTCGGTGCAGATGTTATGTTTATATGATCTTTCGATTATGAAAATCGTTAAAGAAAAAAAAAACGTTTACCATGACCTGCAGGTGAAGGTTCTACAAATAAATGGCCATTTGCTAAAAAGGTCTGAACTATCGATCAGATGAAAGGCATGTCGGTAGCGTTCAGGTTCATCATGCATTAGCTTCTGTGTGCAACTAGAGAGCAGCAAAGCTCTAAAGAGCCTCAGTTCTCGCTGCTGCCCCCTTCAGGACACACAGTCACATGACAGCACGTCTGGAGCGTGTGAGCGGCACACCTGTCAGTTTAATCGCTGTGTGCATTTGCTGAAGTTTTAGGCTTCATGAATAAATATAGATGTAAATTATTTAAAGCTACAATTCATAAATGCCAAAGATGTCGATATGAGCTTAATGACTGTAAATGGAGAAAGATCCGGGCAGAATTGAACGTATAATAGCTTGTAAGGTTACCGGTACGACATCTACTTTTTGAAGTGCTGGTGAATGCAATTATGCTCATATAGATTTTCTTTCTCCTCATTTCTCTTAAGGACCTGTCCCTTAATTAACATTCAGCTCAATTGTATTGATTCTCCCTCATTGGCACTGTTGTGAAGACCTGCTCATGACAAGTGACACGTTAAATGTCTGAAAAGAGTTCTCTCAGTTTATTTAGTTAACATGGCAAATAAAGAAGAGAGTAATATAAGTGAAATGTGCAGATTGGTGACGTGTTTTGTTGTTTTGTACAGTGTGCATCGTGTGATTGAAATGAATGAAGTCCTGGCGAACCAAACCGATGAACACTAATAAGTGGAGCATGTGAAGTTTTGAGTATTGTTTTTTTGGCGTTCCACATCTTGAACTGAATGATTTAAGTGAGGTCTGTAATCCGACGGCACCCACCAGAAGACAAAGTAAACAAAACTCAACACTGCTGTTGGGCAGAAGTGGATCAAAGTCAAGCCAAAATAGTATGGGAGAACAAACATTTTAGTCTCCGACTCTGGTGGTCCACGTTCTTGAGCTGAAAACAACAAAAAAACAGCAAGGGACTACTTGAAAATCACTGCAGTAATATGCAAAATTATTTAAAAAATTATAAATATGATTATAATGCATGTGAAATTATGTATGTTTTTTTTCCACAAACGTTAGACTACATCACATAAGTTAATTTTCATCAAATTAAAAAATAATGTGGTGTTGCATGTGGTGATCTGTGTGTAAACTCTGGAAAATAACACCAATAATCCAATAAAAATACACTGCATTGAATTACTTAAAACCAGTTCAAATGTTAAAAATAAGAGTATGATAAAATTAAAGACAACACACAAAAAAAAAAAACAATACAAAAACAATTATTTGTGTTTTATTGAGAAACATAAGGCTTCACCCTTTAAGAGCTGATTTCATGAGGTTCATCTATTTTAATATGAATATATATATATATATATATATATATGTGTGTGTGTGTGTGTGTGTATATATATATATATATATATATATATAACAACAATCTCAGACTCTGTTGAGTTCGGCATCATTACCATTTTGATAATCCACCATAAACATCTCCTGTTGCTCCATCACCTCATGTGATGTCTCTGGAGGTGTCCTCCTGAATTATTAATACTTTGCAAAATCAATAAGTCATGTGACATCGCATCTCAATCAACAGAGCGTCAGCGGCATCTGAGCGATCGAAGGTCCACTGAACACTCAGTCCTAAATGTCATAATAGACTGACCGAGGGGTTTGAAACTGAAACAGTGAAGTGACAGACAACATCTTTCATGAATGTGAATGACACGCTGCCATCCGAAGCTACAAGAGCCTGAGAGGAAAAGACGAGACGTGCACCAGAAACACACTTCACGAGATCAAAGAATCCAGCGATGATGACTATCCCCGGGAGACTAAACATCCTGGACAAAGAAGCGTTTCAAACAAGCGGCTAAATCATCAACCAAACAGATCATGTGGGTATAAAATGACCAGACGGTCAAGTGCATCCCATCTAAGTGCTCCAAAATCCAAAAGAGATGCATATAAGCATCTGCCAAAGTGGATGTTTATGGGAAATAAATCATTTTGTGAAAACGCAGATGGGCATTTTTCCGGGCAGACCTTAGATTAGCTCGACTGCAATTACAGAAAGATATTCTGAATGTATAATCTTCTGATCTTTAACATGACAATGGATCCTCAGGCGACACGACTGGACAAACGCGTGTTTATTTGAAAGGGCAGGGTGTATTTGGGAGCTGGCAGGTCAGCGTTGGTTACCCCGATGGAGGTGGAGGCGGTTGGATGAGGTTTTTATTGCCGTCTCATTTAGGCCTCCTTCCACCCCCGTGCTTTCTGAGGAGCAGCTGTGGTCTGCAGGGCATCGGAGGAGCTATTATCTGCCGTACTGGGGGAGGCTTAGGGAAAGACGGGGAAGACAAGGAAGACAAGGGCAGGACGAGAAACAGGGTGGAGAGAGCGCTAAATGGAGATTTGAGACGGGCAGTGAGTCACTTTGTAGTCCAGCACTCCAGTATCCAGAAAAAAACAGTCACGCGTTACATGAAAATCATTTAATATTTAAAAAAAAAAATGAGAAGACAAGACTATAGGATAGACAGATAAAAAATAGATTGTGTGAGTGTGTCATTTTTTAATTAAGGGTTAAATATTGTTATTAAAAAATAAATAAATAATGAAATGTCATTTTTGGCTAATATTGAACACCTGTGTGAGAGCAAATAAAAACATTAATGGAGCATCATATTAATGCAAACATAACATATATTCAGGATATAAACAAGCTGTATTATTAGACCATAACGCCTAAATAGGAAAGTGCCTACAGGTACGATTTATGAATAGCTTGAGTTACCGGCAGATTAAGTATTGATCCCTAAAAAAAATTAAATAAATAAAAAATCCATAACCTTTTCACGGTAAAAAATTTAGATTTTACGGTTTACGGTATACCGTCATTTCCTTAACTGATATAATGTTAACCAACCTACTGAAATTAACTATACTAATAAAACCAGGTGATGTTGAGAGTGGTGATCATAGTGAGGATGAGCGAAGGCCTATCACGGGCAGCTTTTAAATATTACTGTATACAGGAGGTGCACCAAACATCATCATGCTCACACACGTGAAATAACATTTCATTTAACAGCATTACATTAAACACACAACCCTAAAACTGTCCCGTCTTTGGACTCTCTTTGTTGTTGTTTATGTCTCGTGTCATGTGCTCTGTGGGCCCCACCTTCCTTCCTGTTAATTGAGTGATTGTCTTCACCTGTGTCTAATTAATTTAGTGACTTCCTGTTTGTATTTAAGTCCTGTGTAATCGCCGGTTCTCGTCTTTAAAATGCGTGTGGTTTTTGTCCTGTCTGCCAGTCAGCCTGTAAATATATCATTTCGTTCTGAGTAGATTAAAGTGTTTAAGTTTACCTTATGCTCGTTGCATGCTCTCTTGCTAACCACACCGTGACAAAAAGTGAAAGCACGGGGAATTATGGAAATTTTACATTTATTGTCGCCTTTTTTCACTTCCAAAATACTACCGTGACACCAAATGTAGCGTCCAATACAGTTTTTACCATATATAGCAGGGGAACTTAGCGTTGTAGCATTTTTACAGTATTTTACCGTTAAATTCAAAGCCATTTTCTAGAGTGTGGCCTTGTTTGATAGAGCTCGTCTCTGATGGAGATACGCGTGTAGAAGAGAGGGAGGCAGGGTGAGAGATCCCGAGAGACGGAGGAGTGTGAGAACACAAGCCTGAGACCAATTAAGAGACAGGCGCTTTACTGCTGTAATCATACACACGCTGACTGGTCAACGTAGAGGAGCCATGATGAATAATGCATCGGCGGGTGGGTGTGGACCAGCGCGTGTGTGTGTGAGCAGGAGGCGGAGAGCGAGCGTGTGTGTGTGTGTGTGTGCGTGCATGTGTGTGTGTGTGTGTGAGGAATCCTTCCCCCAGCCCTCAGCCAGCCTGCAACATGAGGTCAGCGAGCTAGCGGAGAAGAGCAGAGAGAGCGAGGAGGAGAGGAGCAGGAGGAGAATGGTCTGAGGAGGAGGAATATGCAGAGCAGAGGAAGAGCAGCCCCTCGATGGCAGCCATGCTGAGTCCAAAGATCAGGCAGACCCGGAGAGGTACGGTACTGTGTTTCCATCTCATCCGTCACACGCTTGCACCTCAGCACATCGCTGCATCATCTCCGCTCACCATGCTCCAACTCTGCAGTCACGCCACTTCATATTTCTATAAATATTAGAAACACACACGTGCGTAGATAAAATTGGTAGAGATGTATTAGTTTTAAAAAATCCAAAAGATGTTTATATTTGATTTGCATGCATGCATATTTATGCTTTTAAATTATATTTTGCTGTTAATGTTATGTGCATGTGTTATAGCTCTGACTTATTTTGATGATTATATACATTTACAAATATAATAAAATGTGTTCAATTAATTGGAATAATGTATTGAATTGAGAAGCAGCTATCTGTAATGAAAACGGCAATATATACAGTTTTACGTATGATTATATATATATATATATATATATATATATATATATATATATATATATATATATATATATATATATATATATATATAGTAACATTGACAAGCAGGTATCTGGTAGATTTTTTTTTTTTTTTCAAATATTATAACAAAATATTATATTTTCAGTGCATACGTTTACATTCCAAGTGATAATTAAAATTGATATTCACCTTAAATATGAGCAATATTTTGTGATAATAGATGTTCATATTCAGTCAACGGCTACGTGAAACAGCTCTCCAGCTGATTATTGAGCTATTTATGGCATCAGAATTCAGATTTAAATCAATGTTAGGATAAAACGGATGCGCTGAGTGTGTCGCGGCTGACCATACGCTAAACCACGAGCGTCCAGCGACGCATGTCACACACATTCCACTGTCCTCCGAAGCTCATCGCTCACCAGCAGCCTGTAGCACACACTGAAACACAGGCATTCATTGGCCGAGCATCGGCATGATGGATGGCGCCGTGTTAATAAGCAAAGCTCAATGCATGTAAAAAGCTGAGTGTTTTAGCTCTTGGCGTCCTCTGAAACCTGCCCTTCCCCCACCGGCCCCGATACCTGCTGAGCATCACGGCATCTGCTGGGAGACGTTCAACCACGAGCCGTGCATTTATTTATTTGTTTCCTCTGGAAAGCTCGGCTCTCATTGGTCGCTCGCAGCATTCTGCAGAGCGCGGAGCTGTATACTGGCCTCCCGGGTCAAACAGTTCTTGCTCAGATGAATATTTCCAGTCATTTGTTTGTAGAAGACGTGTTTTGTGCTGGGTAGCGTGCAGTCAGTCGCTCGTTATCGCAAAATAAAGCCTTCAGGGCGATTCGAGACTCCTCTGCTTTGCGTCAGGGTCTTGCATCAACCTGAAGGGCTTTGTTTTTGCGATAACGACCAGCTGAATGCGTGTTATACCTTATTTATTTCCCGAAGGACACTGCATTATATTCATGCGTTTGGCAGGTGCTCGTATAGAAAAAGATTTGCATTGACTTTGCGTTGAGGGCATTCATTTGATTTAGTTCAAGGAAACCGACTCTAATCGAACCCTGGTTTTGCTAGAGCACTACAATATTTTAAATAATTCATGAAGCTAGAATAAACGTGCTCCGTATTTATTTTGCTTGTCTAATAACAAAATCGAACCAATTATTTTATTAAGGGAAAAAACATATCACATTATTATACAGTATATATAAATTTAGATTTAATGTTTATATTCATATAAATTGCATCAAATATAAAAATATAAAATAACATCTTCCTTAAATATATAAACACATCTGAGTATATTTTTAGGTTATAAATATACACAGTACACACACATATATTATAAAATAAATACTTTTAATACTTTTTAATCATTTGACAGCACCAATACATTGTGTGTGTGTGTCTAAAATAACTAAACTACTACAACTTCCAAAATTTAAAATGAAAACCAAATCAAAGCAGTAATAACTCCAAAAAAAAATCAACACAAATAATAATAATAAAAAAATATATATATATAAATATATATATATATATATATATATATATATATATATATATATATATATATATATATATATATATATATATAAATAAATATATATATATATATATATATATATATATATATATATATATATATATATATATATATATATATATAACTACAATAGTACCTTGATGATAGTAAATAATGTTAATGAAGCTCAAGTCTTGCTCTAGGTTGTTTCTTGGAGCTGCTAATCTTAACCAGGAGGACTTTTATCTAAGGAGCCAAATTTCTGTCCCAATCACGGCGCCAGCACTGACACGGTCATCATACGCACAACTCGAAAACATTCTTTCCGCTATATTTTAATTGCGACTTTACAGGCAACTATTCTCAGAGTTGACCCCGTCTGTGCCAAAACAGGCCGTTTCAGTGACCGCATCCCAGAAACGCCCAAGACAAAGTGGGAAGGTATGAATCATCGTGTAGAGAGATTCACAAACGCTGTGACTTCAGCGCTGAAAACGCTCAAGAGCGACGGCCACGAAACACTCGCCTAAACCAGAGCTCTGTCGGACATTTACGGCTTTCAAAAAACACTGAATGTTTGCATTTCAAAGCTGAAGCTTCATGCATAATCTTCACAATAAGAATACAAGGGAGCCGATTGTCTTAGTAATAATAACAGCTGATCGAACGCACTATAAATGATGTGTTCATAAATGTGCTTCTAGTTTGCGTGTTTCGTAAGCCTGTGGAAAGTCGATTGACCAAAACGCTGCTTATTTAAAAAAAAAATTTGCGACGATCCAAATTTGAGTAGTGTGCAGGATTTTATCGTTGTAGTTTATACTGCAAAACAGAATTAAAATAAAAGCTAACTTGAACTACTAAAATAAAGCCTGCAATAATCATGTCGCCAAGTTAGAATAAAAATTTTGTGAGTGAATGGCTTTAAATATTGAAATAAATTTTTTTTTTTTATTTAAAGAAAGTCCCCAGGAAGTTATACGATTACTTCAGCTGATCTCTGCTCTGGACTTGTACAAACCACATTGCAATTATTTTCAAAAATTTAATTTGTCAAAATATTACAAAGGCCAGAGACGCTGAAGATAGACACGAAGAGCCAAAAAAATATATATTGTAACAGGCAGACCACCGATGCAAGAAATATTGGAGGAAAAATCTTAATTTTGAATTCTGAGAGGAACTGATTATATAGCTTTAAAAAAAAAATGCTGCATGGCCGCTGCTTCATAAGCACCTTTCTGTTTTTGCTAATTTAAATCAAAAACTGCTCCTTCTCTATCATTTTAAACGGCTACAGAGAGTTTGTCTTATGTACGTATATTTTAGTTCTTTCTTGTAACTAAGATTTTTTTTTTAAACCATATGTACATCAACACTAAAATATTATTTTTGATATTATTCTGAGCAGTAGTATGTTTTACATAAAAACAAATAATTCTATAATGGTTGAAATGTAACGCACTCTCTCTCACACACACACACACACACACACACACACGTTTCTTTCTTTGAACTGTGGGGACTTTCTATTCACTTCTATTTTATACTGACCAAAAAAAATTTCTATCCCACAAGTGCAAAAAATGTGGCACCCTTTATTAAAACGTACACCTTAGGTACTATTATACACCGTAAAGGTATTAATATGCATCCTTTGGGGTAAAAAGGTAAAAAATTGTTATTAAAGAGTTATTAGCCATCAACCAAACCAACCAGTTACGAGTGTGTACAACATAATGAAGAATAGGACTACAATCCCATGAGGCATTGCAAACAACTGAATGGATAGATAGTATATGTTTAAAAATGAAATATTGTACATTTATTGTAAAATAAGCACATGAATACAGAAATTTCAGTCGTTTGAAAGCATAGAGAGTGCTTCATTTTTGATTCTCTGATTGGTCTAGACTTATTTGCAGAATCTTGGTTAATGTAGTTTTTCACCAGGACTGTTCAACATGATTATTTAAAAAAATAAGTTATCAATATTCAGGCTGACAGCTTCAACAAAAGCTTATATCATCAATTAACAACCTCTCAGCTCACAGCGGCTCTATTTTTAACGATATCTTATGAAGCTACCTTTAAAACAGTTTTACGTATAGGAGAAAATATGCAATTATTCCATGCCGGATCCAGACTTTTGCACTCTGTATGAATTACAGACGTAAGGAACACACCGAGAGTGAAAAATAATACAATAATATAAATGAGAAGAACACATTGATTTTTTTTTTTTTCTCTCTAAAGCCACACATGCATTGATTTTGGGTCTAGAGCCCAGAGGCATAAGACGACTTTGTGTGCTGGAGAGACTCCCATAAATTATCAATAGATTTTGACACGGGTTGTTCATACAGCAGTGTGCAAAATCAAAATCTGTTCACATATATTTTCTTCCATTAAGGAACAGATAGAGGATGGCACTCTATTTTTGTTAAAGACACCCTGATAAGTGATCGTTGGCACCTCTATCTTAACTACGTGAAGTGGCGAACTGCAGAGGTTTCTATATCAACTCTGACTAAATGACACTCTGGAGATCCTATTAGAGCAAGAGAACTCACTCCCTTTGGGAAAGAGATACTGGAGAATCCCAGATAAATTTACCAGAGAGTAACTGGTACAGACCAGAGAGGACCGGTCTTCATATCCTGCTGCAGCTAAATATTTAAATGAAAAAAATTAAATGGTTACGTGTTTGCACATTTTACTTCAACTAGTAGAAAACTGTATAGAAATATAATTGACTAATAAAAACAAAATGCCATTTTTTTCCTATAGACATCCCTATAGCCGTTAAGATGCTTTTTTGTTTTTATATGAGGTTGGTACTTAAGGAGCAGCTCACTATTGCATCGGGAGTGAAAAATGATTTAATATGATAATAGAAATGAGAAACAAAAACATTGATTTCTTCTCTTTTTCTAAAAGCCACGCATTGATTTTCAGTCTGCAGCCCAGAGGCATGAGATGGCTTCTAGAAATGACAAAAATACAACTAATGTACCGCTAAAAATAAATAGAAAATGGAAAATACAAAAATAAAATCATACAAAAAAACCTGATATAACTGTATCTCAATGATACAAATTTTTTTTCATTTAGTATCATTGAGATACAGTTATATTAGGTTTTTTTTTTTTTTTTTTATTTTGAGTATATCATTCAGGGATTATTTAGTATAAATCACTGCCTCGTGGGTGAAGCACCTAAGCGTCATGTTTTTGGTGAAGCTTTCTTTCATCCGTGAAAAACCAAAGAATTCTTAAGAAATCGCTTAGATCACTCTTTCCATGCATTTATGCCACGAACGGAGAGTGAAGCTGTCAAGTTGCAAAGACAGACACAAAAGCACCACAAGATCTCATAAAAAGCGGTTGGCGTGACTCATGAAGTCTTCTCAAATCATACAATAGCCTACAGTTCTGCTTTTGTGCGAATGGTGACAGTTTTCCTCTCTGCTACTGCAAGTGCTTGTCATCCTGAAATCGTGCGTGACCAGAAACCAAGATGTCTTTGATCGCTGACGTGTGCTTCTCTTCTGGTCACCTGCAGCCAGGTCCAAGAGCATGGTGATGGGAGAGGCGTCTCATGGCTCGTGTCGGTCCACCTCCCCGAGTCTCCAGGAGGGAGTGCTAAAGGCCGGCTGGCTGAAGAAGCAGAGGAGCATCATGAAGAACTGGCAGCTGCGCTGGTTTGTGCTGCGTGCAGAGCACCTCTACTTCTACAAGGATGAAGAGGAGACCAAACCTCAGGTGCGTCGCGTTCAGGAGAAATTCGGTGACTGTATATACATATATGGTTGTATTGAAAATGAACAGATTAACGGACAAAGAGATTTTGTGTGAAAATCAATCATACAAGTTAAAAATATACGAAGCGGCAACACGCTCTAACAACATTTCAGTTAAAATTACTATTTTATGTTAATACTTATTTAAAACAACCACTTTAGAAAAGTCTGTAATGTTTTCTGCTTATTTGGGGGGGAGGAAAATGTTTTCTTTTGTCTAATAAATACACTGATTAAAATATTTAAACATCTATATTTTAAAATACAGGGAGAAAAAACAGACTTTTAAAAAAAGTAAAGACTATGAAAGCATTGAAGGAGATTTAAAGTAGCAACAACAAATAATATTAATCATGATTAATAGCATCAAAAATAATGTCTGTAATATACACACACACACACACACACACACACACACACACACACACATACATGCATACATACGGACATAATAAATATACATAGTACACACACATGGTTTAGAGGAAAATAATATCAAAGGTGCCTTTAGCCCCGTTGCACCAACATTCATTTACTCCATGAGGGAACTGATAATTAACAATCTCTCATAAACCTTTAAAAACAGCCATTTTAGTAATATCAAAACTACGAAAAGTCCCATAGGCTTTTGTACAATAAGATTTATGTTTAAGCTGTCACTAGCAAAGCTTAATGACTATCCTAGGACATCATGCTATCACTAAAACGTGTAAGCAACATGCTAATAATTTTAACATGTACAAAATTTGCTAATAATGCTTAAAACAAGCTAGAAACAAGTTAGCAACATTTAGCACGATTAGCTGTTTTTAACAGCATGCTAATCATGTTAAAAACAATATAGCGCTATGTTTATGGTATGCTATAGCAACATATTAATGATGCTAACATGCTAATCATACTAGAAACATGAACTAACAACAGGACAAGTGTGCTAAAACATGCTAGAAACATATTAGCAACATGCTAAGCATACTAATTATGCTAAAAAGCATGATACCGTCATGCTAGAAACACAAACTCGACCCGTGTAATTTATGTGATTCATAATGCTATGGTTTTGTAGTGCTTTTCCTAAATCAGTATTAAGCAGTCTACTTGTGTATCCAATTTTCAACCACTTCACTTCAATAGCTTAATATTGTGAATCACATTAGCTGGCTAGTTCGGTTAGTGGCTTATATAACCGTAAAACAAAGATTTTTTTTTTTTTTTTTTTTTGAAAATCCCTATGGGAGAGATGCATAGAAAAATAATTGCGTATGACAGAAGAGGTCAAAAAAAAGTCAATAAATGTGACAGCCATTACTAATCCGCTTCTTAAACACTATGCACGCTTTTTAGATTCTAGACAGCACTTAATGTTAGAGCATCGTGTGACTAAGAGCTATTAGTAAGTGTTGCTTCATATTTCCACCACATTTCAAGCTTTAGCAGGTTTGACCAGCTCATATTAAGAAATCAATACGGTCCAGCCTTGGTGAGTTCTTCGGTCAGAGTGTGATGAACAGGAGACTGTCGATACTCATCAGAGCACCATTAATCTGTGCCCATGCTGCGCTGGCCAGGATCTGCCTGAAAATGTCAATCCTCCCACTTTTCCTGCCTTTAATCAATGGGCTTCAAAGTGGAAGGCCTGTGTAGGCAAATCTCATCGCAAACCTCACACGGAGATAAAAAGAGACCGTATTGAGAATATGAGGATATGAATAGTTGTTCAGAACTGGGTCTGGATTCGTGAAAACAATAAAATAATGTACTACAATATTTTCTTCAGATTTTTTTAGCTTAAAGGAACTCTGTACTTAAAAATAAATAAATAAATAAAAATAGGCTAATTTTCTAACTCTCCTAGAGTTAAACGGTTGGGTTTTACCGTTTCTGAATCCATTTAGGGTCTGGAGGAAGCACTTTTAGCTGTAGCTTAGCATAGATCATTGAATCCGATTAGACCGTTAGCATGACGCTTAAAACTGACCAATGGAGTTGGTTTCTAGTTATATCAGCCTAGAAAATCTTTTTCCGGTGCTCTTAGTACAAGATGTAACTATAAAAGAGTAGTGGAAGTTTTAAATAGGCTAAATATTGAAATTCTTTGGTCAGTTTTAAGCTTGATGCTAACGGTCTAATCGGATTCAATGATCTATGCTAAGCTACAGCTAAAAGTGCTACCTCCAGACCCAGAGATCGGTTGAATGGATTCAGAAACCGTAAAACTCAACTGTTTAATTCTAGGAGATTTAGAAAATGAACCTATTTTCAAAAAAGCGCTGAGTTCCTTTAAGAATATTTTGCATTACCAAACATTTTCAAAAATAAAAGAAGAATCTGAATTCCTAAAAGTAATGATGAATGATTTCCTAAAGACAAGATAACATCCAACCTGTCCTAAACCCATGAAGGTGAGATGTGTAATGAATTCATTACATATTAATATTAAGCATTACTTAAGAAAAGTAAGATGTTCTTGAGAAAATAATTGAATATGAAATATGCTTGAACTTAAAGTATTTTTCAAGACTTGAACAAACTTTGTAGACTTCATCCTCAATTTCTTCATTTCTTTCTTAAGAAGAGCTGTTTTTTTTGTCTGTTTGTTTTTTTTAACCCAACCCCTAAATTGTGAGATTGGACAGCCATGTATAATAATAAAATTAAATAATAAAATTAAAAAAAGATTCTTCTAATATACTAACAGGGGGGAAATTCATTCAAACAGCGACCAATTAAAATGTCTTGGTTACTGCCGAACAGATTCAGCTCCCAAATCTTCATTGATTTAGTTTCCCTGGTGAATAATCCCTGAAGCTCATTCGCTTCACGCTTGATCTAATTGAAGGAGGCGCTCAGAAAATGTGCAGTATGGCAAAACGCCACATTTCAAGCACAATAGGCTCAAAATCCCTGGCTACGCATCTCCAGAAGACGAGAAGACTCTGTGCTGATTAAAGAATCACATTCAAGTGCACGTGGTAATTGAGTCTGATTGATTTAATAGGTCAGTAACAGTTAAGTGATGGATTTCTAACTATTCGTCTGTGCAGGGCTGCATCTCACTGAAGGGCAGCCAAGTGAACGAACTGACAGCCAACCCAGAAGAACCCGGCCGAAACCTTTTTGAGATTGTCCCAGGTGAGCAGATCTTCATATCAAAGCATCAGATTGATGTCCTGAAAGCAGCACGCGTGGCTTTAGACTGTATAGGCTTTCCAGAATATACTGACTACAGAGGGCTGACTGTGTGTGTGTGTGTGTGTGTGTGTTGAGTATGAGTAAATAACACATGAGTGTGACACCCAGCAGAGCTTCTTTTCCTAAACAATAAAGCAAAGAGTCAACCTCCAAATGCCCCCCAAATACATTCAGTGTTTACAAGAAATTAAATTCTCCCACATTAAAATGGGAGGTTGGTAACTGACAAAAAAGAAGAAAAACTGCAACCTGTGCAGATCTAGTTTACACACAATCTAATTATTCCTGGTAAACGTGCATTCTTTTCCTGCATTAAGCAATATTTTTGCATATAATTATTCTAAAATAATGCATTTTTGAAGATCAGTCTAGAAAAAATGAACGAGTAAATCTGGATGCATCCGTGAATCAATTTTTCACCCCTAAAGTGCATCATAAACGTTTAGATAAGTGCATTTGGTGTTAGCCTAAGTAATGCACCAAACACAATGAATAAAAGACATCAGTGCCCTACACCCAGCAGCACTTCCTCACATCAGATCAGATCAGTAAACACACCGTCTCCTCCCCAGAGAAGAGTCTCCGTCTGACCGGCATGCTCCAGCTCCTCCGAGTCGAAACAAACAAGCTCAGGCTCGTAACCGAATTAAGGGAAAAAACTGACATTCAGAAAGACAATGAAAATGACACCAATTGGTGCAGGTGCTGACTGTTATGTCTACAAATGTGAAGTTCTGATTTGTAATGTTTGTAATGCAAAAACAGTTTAACAGAGTGCTTACATAATGATATAAATATCAATAACACGCATAATGAAATTAAATGCTAATACTGTGCAATACAATGAACAAATAAATGTTCATTAAAAGCTAAATGATCTTATTTGTTAAAAAAAGTGATGCATGTAAGCCTAAGTTGTTTTAGTCCAGTAAGATAATAAAAGGTTATTTCAGTTTGTGTTCACCACAGGAAAATAAAATGGCGCCATTCGTTTCAGAGACATAAATGAACGCTGATAATAAAAATGGGATCTAAACTAGTGGGAAAAGCAAGGTTTTCATGCTTCTGTGGTTTAGAGTCCTGCTAACACACAAAGTTGTGATTTTTAGTGATATTTCTGGTACACGAGGAGGTCCCCGGAGATCGATGCATCTGGTGCGCTGTTTGTTTGCTTAAGTGCACCGAGGTGTTTAGAAAGGACTAACAGAGCAGGCCGTCTCCTTCTGTCAGTCTACCGTGAGAAGTCAGCGGGAATGACAGAAACAGAAGTCCAGCCGTGCTGCTTGAGCTGAGCAGAGATATCCAAAGGGTTTTCTACTTGCTCATACGGTATAGCGCGATCCAGATCTTTCTTATCCTGTCCTCTCTGGGATGATCGAGACGTAAAGGACAGCTATTGAAGACGAACGCATCCGCGGCATGAATTCTGCGTTTTGTGGGAACTATTTGAGCTGTGTTTGGGTTAATGGCCAATCTGTTGGAGTAAGAGACATGGCAGAGCATTAGAAGCTTCTCAATCCCTCGGTGCATCATGGGACAGGGCTGCTGTAAGCCACCGAGGCACAAACCAACCCTAAACCAAGGTAATACTTTGTTTGTGCAGAAATCAGCGACGAGGACTTTCTAGAATCTCCTTTCAAATATTGTTACAATGTTGTCTGGGCCAGTAAAAAATATACAAAGGCCTAGAAACAGTGGATTATGGTTTGTTGTCTTTGCACGAAATAGATTGTTCATAATGCCATAGTTTGTTGAATAATGTTTGTTCATTTTTGTAGGTATTTTTATTTTTAATATGGCAGCTTATCAAGATGATGTACCTCTACACCCTTCCACCCTTCCTTTGTTATTTGTTCATTTCGAACGCATGAAAACGACAGTTTTCAAGCGTTCGAAATGAGCAAATAACAAAACCAGACGTAGACTTTTTTTATTTATCATTTTATAAATGTTTTTGTCAAAAACTGTATTATTCGACATGTACAGTTGTTGAAATCACACTTTATAAACAATTTAGCATTTCAAAAATACAGTTTTTGACAAAAACAAAATGATAAAAAAAATTGGTCTGAACAAAAACAACAGACGGGTTAAATAAAAATGCATAGAAGTAGTACAACAGTTACTCTGTATGCAAAGCACTGTGTTTCTAAACGCTGGGCATTATACGGAGGTAATATAAAAAGAAAATGCCAGTCAGTTGACCTCATCAGGACTGGATGAAAGGCCTGTTTCAGTGTTAGAATAGAGAATTTGGCTGAATGGCTGGGGTTTATTGATATGTATGCAAAACATTCATTGATCAGATACCACTAAGTAAGAAAATGCATGTAGTCGTCAAAGATGTTGACGTTCTCATACCTCCAGCCTGTTTGTTTTCATGTAGCGTTAGCCTGCTATGTTGATGTTAATAAGGCGCATAATCACTACTGCTTGTAATATTTCTCCAAAGGTCAATTTGAGATAAGCTTCTCCAGTCCCGTGCATAATTACACAGCACATAATCCAGATCACGTCATGGGGTCCATTCCCAGGAACGCACGTGAATGTGAATTGCTGCCAAATTCATGGATAAAACAGATGAAACGCGACTGCGTGTCGAGCACATAATGTGTGTGTCTGCCAAAGCCTGCACTCGAGCTGTATTTCGTGCTCAAATAAACACCAGTGGCTTGTTTGGAAAAGGAAAAAGTCCCCAGGATTCTCTTAATCAGATGGCTGTCGTTCTTCACTCTCCACGAGATCGGCAGACATTTTGACACTTCCTAAAGAGACATGAATGCTAACAAAATGCTACACCATGGTGAGAAATGAAGGTTGCTCTGTGTGAGCGCCTCGGACGCACCGCTGCCTCTGCTCGTCTTATTTATCTTAATTGCATCAGTACTTGTTTTTTCGACACTGCTGTGAACACTTATCTTCTCACGACTTGTTCCTTCAGTCATTTTATCTGGCTGGCAGAGTACTGGCCCTTCGATGCTTCTGTTTTGCTTTTTTTTTAGCATCATGAAGCACTCAACCGAAGCCATCGTGGAGGTTTATCTATTTTTCATTCTTTACTGTTGCAAACCCAATTGCTAACGGCAACTTCTTTGTTACTTGGGTCTGTTTTAAATGAAAGATTTGTGACGTATTCAACTTGTCGTGCCAGTGATGGTACTAAAACCTCCAAGCGATAATGAAATATATCTCAATGATAAACGACAACAGCAAAACATATCTAAATTACCACTAGATTCCATCTAAAAGCTGTGGGAAAACTATACAGTTATAGGATAGAAAATTGTGAGACACAAAGAAAGATTCCTGACCTTTTCTTGCAATTGTGAGTTTATGACCAGCAATTTTGACGTAATTTCTCTGCAATTTCGAATTATAAAATCGGCTCACAATACTTACATTTTCTTACAATTTATAATACTTCCTAAGTCATCTATAGTGCCATCTGATCTAACAAAGGAACAACAGAAAGCTATAGCACCTCTTGCATCTTAGTTGCAAGCAATGTTTATATTTCAAGTAATACGAAGGAAGACATGTATGTGGTTGGTGGTGAAATCATCTGACAGATGGCCTCTCTTGTTTTCTGTCTCAGCCGGAGAGAAAGACAAGGCTGCAGTGAGCCACGAGTCCTTTCTGCTCATGGCCAACTCTCAGAGCGACATGGACGACTGGGTGAAGGCCATCAGACGGGTCATATGGGCTCCGTTCGGA
>NW_025047932.1:660000-687500 GCF_018831695.1 Puntigrus tetrazona | reverse complement strand
CAATGCAGTTTTGACCTAGTGCAATGTTTTTCTGGAAAATGTGTAAGTATCATAATGTGTATATATAACAAATAATATATTGGTTGCATATACAACCCTTGTTCCCTAATGGAGGGAACGGAGACATTATGTCATGATGACATAGGGTTCATACTTTTTGAAATCTTAATGATTAGGAGACTTAATGATTAAGTGAAAATTGTCTAGTGGGTTTTGTTACTTTTTTTTGTTAAATTTGTTAAATAAAAAGAGGCAACAGGTGCACACTTTCAAGGTGGAGGCTGACAGCCTACGATTCAGCCTTTCTTGCTGGAAAGAAAGCACTATTATAATCGTGCATCTTTAGGGGTCTCAACAGTTCTCGAACAGACTCGACGTCAGTGCATAGGCTTCCTGTGTGACTCCTAGATGGGATGTATCTTAGACTATTTGCCACTGGCCGTGAAACTGATGTTTTTCTCACCACAATGTCAAAATGCAACGGTTCCATAGGGTTCGGAGCCCCTAAAAAAAAGAGCTCATTCCTCAGAGGGTCGGTCCAGGGAGGGGTTGTGGCAAGGAACATGAGTTCGGGAATCTAGTAAGGCCCAACCAGCAATTCCTGTTCCTCATCTTTCTTGACCTTGCACAATGTCTGTGCAACAAGGCTCACTGGGGGAAACGCATACTTGTGTAGAACCCGAGGCCAGAGAGTAATAAAGCTCGCAGTAGGAGGTCACATGAGAACTAAACAGATTTACCTGGCCTTCCCCAAATCAACTCCCAATCAGCTAGACAGCTGGGTGGAGTTTCCATTTCCCCCCGGGATCATGAGTTGTCGTGAGAGTGTGTCGGCTTCACATGAGATCCCTCCAGAATGTGGATGCAGCATCTGACTCTGGAGGAGGAGATGGCAGGTGAGACGTGCGGCATGATAGAGGATAACAGTCACAGCGTTGCTCGTGTATACCAATACTTGCTTGTCTTGAAGCAGTGGCCAGAACTGCCACAAGACTAGAAGCACTGACAACAGTTCTAGGCAGTTCATGTGCCAAAGCAGCTGAGGCCCTGTCCAGAGCCCTGAGGCTGCCTGCTTGTTGTATCTAGGGCCCCAGCCTCTGCAGGAGACATCCATTGTTGCAATGACATGCCAAGACACTTTTTCTAATGACACTGTAACAGGCAGAAAGGCAAGGTCCTGGCTAGGGACTGAATGAGCTGCAACACGTTTACGTGATGGTCACACAAAGTGTCCATGCCCCTCTTTGGACTCGGGAGTGTAACCAGTGCTAAAGTGGTCTCATATGAAGCAATCCATGTGGGATGACTGCGGCTGTGGATGCCATACGTTTCAATGGCTACACTGACCCTGAAGGACCAGCTGGAGATGCATGGGAACTTTTTTGGTAGCTGGCAATAGGGGTATCATGGGTGAAAGTCAGGATACAGCACATTGCTCGATGTTAACTCACGAGCATAATGACCCAGAGGAAATGTAAACTGCTCTTTTTTGGAGAATGAGGGTACCACTGGCCCTTGGGTCAATGGCGGAACAAAAACATAAAAAAGAAGGATTCTCCACCTGCCTGTTGTCTGGGGGAAGGAGTGGAGTTCATCTCCATCAGTTGAGACTTTGTCAACGTTTCTCATCTGAGTCAGGTTGAGCCATAGATAGCATTCTTGGGCCACAAGAATGGACATCATCTTCCTGAGGGACTGCATCTGGAAAGCAAAGTCAGTTGCTATGTTTCTCACCTATTTATTTAAGGACTTTCATCCTAATTATGACTTAAACGTCACTAAATGAGGGTGATGGAATACAGCATTGAATGTGTGTGTGTGTGTGTGTGTGTGTGTGTGTGTCTATAGGCACCTCCCTTGTTCAGCATCTCATGACTCTGCTCATCAGCAAACACGAACGCCTGTACACTGAAAGAGACTCAGAAACATCACAGAACCAGGCGGAGCCCAAGGACCAAAGCCAGCAACTTCAGCAGTCCAACCTGGTGGACTGGATCTCTGAGGAGGATCTCCAAACCTGCCCGTCTACAGATGCTGCTTCAGCCTCCAAGCCTTCACCTCAGGGAAAGGGAGAGACGGCCATCAGCCCTAGTAAGCAGGCCAAGACGATTCCAGGATGGAAGTACACCTTCAAAGGCTCCTCAGCCAAAGGAGCCTCCGCAGCGGACGGTGGGAACTGGTTAATGAACGGCCTGTCCTCATTGAGGGGACACCGCCGAACCTCGTCCGGCGAACGCTCCAGGGACTCAGGCTCCTCTCAGAGACTGTCTACTTATGACAACGTCACTTCTTCATCGAGTCTGGGCAGCGTGCTAAGTATGGACAGCACACCGTGGTCCACCTCGTCCTGCGAGATCTCCGTCACAGACTCAGGAGGGGAGCCGCTGGGGACAGAAGACGGGCCGAGCGCTCCGGAGGAACGGAGCGAGGAGGAAGCTAAGCCCGTAGAACAAGAGGAGGATGCTGAGGAGAAGCGCTCGAGTTTGTTTTGCGGCGATAATGCTGCACCGGTCATTAGAGTCATGGACGAAGACGGAGATGCAGACGAAAGCCCTTCGTCTCTGGTCAGCGTTGTGGCAGAACTGAAAGAAGAGTTAAGGAAGCAGAAACAGACTTATGAATCTAGAATTAAAAAGTAAGGCTGCCGTTTTTTTTATTAATGTAATTATTTTCACTCCTGTTTGGTTTGCTTTTCTGAAACACGCCAATTAAAAAAAATATAATCTTTCTGAGCAGATAATAAAATAAACTATATTTTAGCATCATCTGTTCTAAATAAATGTTCTTGAATAAAACTTGAATTTTAGAAAAATTAAAAAAAAACAATTTTTATTATTATTAATTGAATAATTTGGGCATCCTCTGATAAATCACAGCCAAACTCCCTCAATAAGTGTACAAGCAATATTGTTTTGAAATAGAGGCTCTCTGGAATTTTTTTTTTTTTTTGCGAGAATATGAACCTTTTTAAAATTAAGGGATCGAGTTCATAGTAATTCCTTGCTGTAAACATAAAATTAATCTGAATAAATGTTGTTTTCCCCAACCCACCAATAGAGTAATGTTAGTTGCACAAATATAAATGTACTTTTACATTTAGTAGAATCAAATAATTAGTCTTTACAAATGGCAATAATGTCTTTTTGTTTTTATTTTGGTAATTTGTTAAAGGTGACATGCCATCAGTTGTGGTATCTGTATCTCACACGTCTGTGTTGTGCCCTCTGCAGGCTGGAAGAGTCGAGTTCAGCCCTGTGTGCGCAGATGGAGAGACTTGAGCAAGAGATGGAACAGGAGAGAAAAAGAAAACGAATGCTTGAGATCAAACTGAGGAACTCTGAACGGGCCCGTGAGGATGCAGAAAACCGCAATCGCCTCCTTGAGAAGGAGATGGAAGACTTCTTCTCCACGCTGGGGGATCTGGCTCTTGGAAGCCGCACCAGTGACATATGATGCAGAAACAAACACACCCAAAGACCAGAGCTCTCAGACGTCTCCGTGAATCATGTGGACAATTTTATGTCCGCAAAATTTTTGAGAACGTTCCCCTCAAGCCATTTTAAAGCAATTTCTTTCTGGAGCTTTCAGGTCTGAATGTCCTGAAATCGGTTCAGTTGATATCATGCATCTTTGGCATGTTCAGGGTTCCCGGTCTGAATGATAACAATGGTGATTAGAGCGGAGTCATGGGCTTTGGCACATAAATGAGCTGAAAATTTACTTCAAGGTCATCTAGTTTGTTCAGATTGGCATCAGCGCAACAATAGATGCTCTGCAGTGAATGGGTGCCGTCAGACTGAGAGTCCAAACGGATGATAAAAACTTCACAATCCACAGCACTCAAGTCCATCAGTTAACATCTGGATTTTTAATTTTAAACTTAAACATTTTATTTGATCCTTTAATTTTCCTACAAACATCTTTTTGCTTCGTGACAATTACTTGTGGATTATTGTGATGTTTTTATCAACAGTTTGGACTCTCATTCTGACAGCACCCAATCACTGCAGAGTTTCTCCAAATCTGATGAAGAAACAAACTCCTCTACATCTTGGATGACCTGAGTGTGAGGAAATGTTCATTTTTGGGTGAATACACTGTTAGGCAGGCCACTGCTTTACAAAATAAATTGAATGCACGCATTTTTGACTAAATTAACTCAAAATATTGGCACTGAAACCGTTTTCTTGCATATTCGGTGGAGTTTCAAGACCGTCAGTGCCACTTTCATGAAAAAAAAAGTTTGAAACATGACATTTTGCCAATGGCTCTAATTTTATATGTATTTTACACAGTTTAGGTGTATAGAAAGGCTAGAAATGCTCTGTGGATGTGAGTGGTCAAACGCTGTCATAGATTTTGTAGACTCAGCTCATTTTCTGAACTGTTTTCCGACTGCATAGTAGGTAAATTGTGTATTAGCAAGATGGCCGTAGCCCAATGGTTCATTTTCCAGGCTGCTAATATGAATGTTTCAGGTTCAATCTCAAGAAGAAGAGACCCAGAAACTGGACATCACCACTGTGCCCTCAAGCAAAGTGCTTTTTGCTGCTCAACACGTTTCAGTTACGGATCCATTTGGATATTATTTGGATTTTACTAGAACGACAGCTTTTACAAAGGACTTTAATGCATATGTAGAGTATGTGAAGATGTTATACATCATGATTAGAGTATTATACTGCGGTCATACGTGACGATTAGACTTTGTGCTGTGCTGAAATGTTACCAAGTGTCACTGTGGTGGTATGTAATTATTCACAAAGGACTAAATTAAACAAACGGACAAGAATGTACTCCACGGTGATGTGTCAAGCGTGATTTGTTCCTTTAAAATCAGTTTAAGCAAAAAAAATTACGCGACGTCATAGCTTATTCCTTGCAAGCGGTAAATTGCCTGCAGAAACCCCATAAATGTCTCTCACATTAAAGCCTGGCGTAAATGCAATAAGAAAAAAGGCGTTCTGATTCAAACTGGTGTTTATTTGCAGTACATATACAATTGGTATCATAAGATCCCAGTGCATTCTTTGTAGTAGTGCACTTCTCAGTGTCTGTATGCCGTAGCACACATAGAGCTAGCAATTTAGAACTAAATGTAGGGCTGGCATCGCTAGCAAATATTACACACCAGCCCCGAACCTTAACACATTGGTATTTCGAGATATTTTACAGATGTCTTTGAATCGGACTCACCAGGTTGATTAAAGTCCAGTGGCTCAACATAAAAAAAAAACTTGCCAACATCAGCCACAGATTTGTTTTTGGTAAGATGGGTTATGTAACACTTTGACAGTATAAGCCAAAAGGAAAAAATAAAAATAAAAAAATCCAGATTTAAAAAGACAAAAACATGAATGTATCTGACAGTACCAAACATATCTCTACCTCTGGGTACATAAAACTAATAAGTCTAGATCTATCAATTACAACTAGCATGACAGCAGTGGGTATTGCACATGAACTGTAAAAAATGAGTACATAGTAAAATTAAACAAAAAAAGATCAAATTTACATTTCAGTTCTTTTACTTCTAGGTGAAGTATACATAATGTACAAAACTATACGTTGCCTACTATTGACAATAGTTCACTTTAGAAATAAATAAATAATGAAATCTGTATTAACATCCATCTTACGGGCAGCTACGTCGCAAAAAAAAAAGAAACTGTAGAAATTTAGAGTGAGGTAGTTCATCAAAGCCTACTTTGATCTGAATTATAACATTTTTGAGAGATGAGATAAAAGCAAATGCTATGAAAAATCCTAAATAACTTCCCTAAAGAGAGCAAAGAAAACTTAAGAGCACTTAAAATGGAAAACAAAAATGCCTGGGATGCAACTCATATGCTCATAAGGAAAAAAAAAAAAAATCATATGCTGATCCTTATGCGAACTCAAACCTTCAGTTCCTACAACTCCCATCATTCCCGCGGGTACATTCCACAGCATTGCCTCATGGGAAATGAAGTTCCCACCTACAGCATTTGATGCAGTATCTTGCATATTTCCATAAACAAAATAAAGCTGCAAACCATACACACACACACACACAAAAAGGTTCCAATTTGCTATTACTTTGATGAAAGACCTTGCTTGAGGAAGCGTCCCTTTACAGATCATCTGCTCAACATGCCCCGACCTTTCAACCGACATCACATACGTCCAGTACGATAGAAAAATAGACACTCCAACATGACGTGAACAGTATCACTTTTGAAAAACCTCACCCAAATTTCTTCATCTTTCTAATCATTCGGGAATGAATGCTGAACTCAGGCACTTTCTCCGTTTTGAAAGCAAAACTAAAAACTTGGGTATTAATATTCAAATGGGCTTCGCTCGTGATGTTGGCGTTTTAGGAGGAGCAGAGTTTACACTACATACACTAGTACTGTAAACACAAATCACATTTCTTCTAGGCATTAGAATGGAAAGAATATGATACCGATGGGCTATTTTTTAGCGTTAGACAGCCATTAAATGCAGCAGTTCCTTTAGGATCCACTCTGAACCTCCAATCCAACGCATCCCCATTCATTTAGCATGATTGCTCCATCAGGCTTTACTAAAAAATAATAATAAAAATCACCGTTGGGAGCTGTTCTTTTTCTCTTAACGTAATGAATAAGATGCAGTTTGGTTACTACAAATCAAAAGCGTTTGATACGCGTGGGTCAAATACCCAAATTGAGTTTCATACCGTAATAACGAAGTGTTCGAACAAGACCTTTACATCAGGCTGAAGCGCGACGAAAGCTGTGGCTTACCGTTTTCTGTGTTTAAAGCTGAAATATGTACAGACTAGATTACATACGGTGACGCTCGAAAGCCCAAACGTGCTTTAACAGAGAATACTACGTCAAGTCAATCGTGTGCAATGACATTAAAAAGAGAAGCTCACAGACCCTAAAAGCACTTTAAAACGTGTTTCTGTACGACGGACGTCTAAAACGTCCAACTAAACTCCGCGGGCTCCAGTAACAGTGAGGGAACACTCCTTTATCCGCTAATTAGTGACTCTCTCTCCAAAAAAACACCTTTAAAAATATACCACCCCATCCATCTTTCTAATATAAATAAACTCGAATCATTCCTCATCCAGACGGCAAGGGGAGGAGCAAAGAGAGAACCAAAGCCATCCAAGTAATGCTGGTTTTGAAGAGGCCCTCCAAAACTCTTACCTCCCTTCTTACACTTTGTCAATTCATAAAGAGCGTGTCCGTTTGAGACAGAAAGGAGGGCGTGTTTCCGGACTGGCGGGAAGCGGATGATGATGATGATGAAGATGATGGAGGAGGAGGAGGATAGTCATCTACAGCAGCCCAGCGGTCCTGCGTTGGCCTCCTGACTGCTGTCCGTGTCGGTGGACATGGACGAGACGTCGTTTGTGGAGGACGAGGACGTCGAGGGCTCGCGGGAGTCACTGCTCACTGCTGCACCTGTGCTATGAGAAACAGATCGCATCTTTATCAGACAGGTACTGCCGAGGCTTTTAAACCGATACAGCTAGACGTCTTTGCAGACCTCAGAAAAATGAGACACATTTGCTGAAGAAAACAATACGCCTAAAAAGTCTTAATATACATAATATTGCTTTGCAAGTAAATGAACCTTGGATTAGCGATGTTTACATTTGCTAGAAAAACACTGACTGATTGAAATAATCAGTAAAACATGTTCATCTGCTTAAGAAAGACTTGTTTTAGAGACTACAGTGTATAAACATATATATATTTTATAAATACACAAGCTCAACTCAGATCCGGTTTCAAAAATCGAGGAGGAAACTAACCTAGTGAGGCCGGCTGTCCTCGGATCACCCCGTTTTTCGTTCGTTCCTCCCAGTCCAGCACTTCCTTATATATCAGCTCTGATCAGGGAACAAACACAGAAGAGCTAAAATCACATCAAGATGCCTTGACGTCTACGTACAATTTGATATTTCACTTTGTGCCCATCAAAATCTAAACAAAAAGAGAGAATGATCATGCGTATCAATCAACGGATTACAAAAAAAAAAAAAAAAATCAAAACTGTAACTTAATAAATCAACAAAAAATTACTTTGCACTTTGTTGAAGTTATATTCTAAAAGTAAGCATTATGAAATTATAAAAAAATTCTAAATTAAATAATTACGTTTTTATTTGTTAAATTTCCTGATTTTTATGTAATTGTGCTATATGCCTTTCATATATATATATATATATATACACACACACACATTAAATTTTTATTAAAAAAATTTAATACAAGAAATATATTTTATTAATTAATTTCCTGAACTTAAAAAAATTATAATAATAAAATAAAATAATAAAATAATTAAAATGAATAACAATAATAATAGTTTTTTTTGGTAACAGATCCCCACTCATTTAAAACACAGATATATAATATTTACAGATAGAAACACACACAGTTAATCATGTTTGGTCAAGCGCACCTTTCCACTCCTCCACCGTGTGTTCTCTCTCATCCAGCTGTTTATCGGTGATCACCGGCGGCGGCTGAAACCGAGCAGACAGACAGCAGTCAGAGACGTCCCACAGAGAAGAAAAGCATCAGCCCGTCTCAATAACTCACCGCTTCTACTTCCGACGGGTCGTACCACACGTTGATGTAGGGGTGCTGCAGGGCCTCGTCCACCGAGATCCGTTTGGACGCATCTATTACCAGCATCTTGGATAACAAGTCTCGCGCCTGGCTCGCTGCAAAACGATGCATTTACGTCGCATTTACCCGAAGCCATTTACAAAAGACACGTGTCCTTTTCATGAAAGCATCCCTCACCTTTGAGTTTGTTGTGGTCGGAGTCCGCAGGGAAGAGCACGTCTGGGAAGAGCTTCTCAAAGCTGTAGCCGGCGTACCGAGGCCGGTTCTCCACGTAGGTCCTCACAGACTGGTTGAGCTTCATCATGAACTCCTGAGACGGCGTGCCCAGCTGCTCGATCACCTTGTTCCACTGGTCAATGTCTTCAGGTGACACTTCAGGAAAACTACTGACTCTCTGACCGGACGATCACATACACAGTGTTTCACTTTGAGCTACAATTCTGCTTCATTCTGACTTTCCCTCTTTATTCATTTAACAGAGACGACATGTTCCTGATCAAGTTCTTTTTCTTGCCCCCCTCTACGGTCTTTACTGAAGGTGAAAAATGGTATATCAACATTACATTAACATGCGTGTCTGTGTACATATATTAGTACTGAAATCTTTGTTTGTTTGTTCATGGTGAGAAAATTTTGTGATAAAATTATATCATTTTTAAATATATATATATATATATATATATATATATTTTTTTTTTTTTTTTTTATATGAATTTTTACCTGAATTTTTGTCCAAATACTGAATCAAAATACAATATTATATATATTTGTTTTTAAAGTTTTCTTAAAAGTAAAAATGTTTTTGTATATAACTTGTGGTTGTGTGTACTGTGTATATTTATTATTATTATTATTATTATTATTATTATTATTATATATATTTGGATATTTACATGTACTTTACAAGTATATTTATATTAATATGATATATATATATATATATATATATATATATATATATATATATATAAAAATATTTATCTTCCCTCATATGTGCATGTGTATTTATATATATAATAAATATACACCGTACATTAATATTTTAGGTTCATTTGCTGCATTTGTTTGATCAAAATACACATTAAAACAGAAATATTGTGAAATTAAATTAATTCATAATATAGCAAACAAACCTTTAAAAATGGTGGTGGAAAACATTATCATAATCCATTAAGGTATCTTTAAAGTATAACTTTTTTATCAAACATGGAAATAAACATTATATGAAATATGTTTGCTTAATTAAACAGTTAGTTACATATAATTAGTCTTTTTCAAATGAACCTTTTCTGTGCTCTGCATACATCTGAAACAAATGAAAATAAAACTAAAATGTGTTGCTCAGAGCTAAATAAAAAAAGTGAAGTGGGATTTTACGCTAAAGAGATTTTACTTCGGTCAAATGAATAAAAGATCGGGTAAGGGAGAAGAAAAGTTGTTGTTTTTTTTAACCTTCTGCTAAAACCTGTACCTTCTTTTCATCAGACGTCGCACATCAATGACAAAACACACATCAAGGACAAAATAACTGAAGAAAAGAAACACGCAACACTTAGAATGGGACAGTAAAGACGACCAGGTAAGGATACGGTCTGTGCCGAGAAACAACACACTACCTCTGACCATTTCAGCCATGATGCAGCCAACAGACCAGACATCAACTGAAAAATGAAATGACAACCAAAATTAAAATGCCAAAAATCGTACGAAACGAAAAACGGAAAACCAAGCGCGCACATACATAAGGAACAGGGTGCATTGATGTGGATGCATGCAGACATCTCCGTGCGCGTCAGGCAGAGCAACCCGGAACGGAGCCAGAAACGGCGCAAAACCCAAGCAAACGACTAGAGGCCGGACAAGGATACAATCCCTCCCTGGAAAAAGGATTTTGTGCCGCACCATCTCTGCCATAATGCAGCCCACAGCCCAAATATCCACTACACCAGTGTAGCATAGAGGAGAGAGAGAAGACGTAAGCAAAGCATGAAGGGCGCCGCGGCTGCTTGAGATTTCTCCGTGCCCATTTTTCCTCGGCGCTACCATCCGGGACTAAATGTCAGCGTTTTTGGCCTTCGGATTGATTTCTGCACTGCGGCGCACCACTTTCACTTCCCACGTAAGAGTCAGTGACTAATGCTTCTCCTGTGCTACAGGCAAACCCATCCAGTGTGTGCTCGTGCATGCAGAAACTGGTTCAGCTGGACAAAAGAAGCCCTCAAGGGGCTCTGACTAGGGCCCTATGACATCCGTCGTATTTCTTTCCAGATTCTGTTCTGTCTGGACCCCGTTTTAATGGTTAAGCATGTCGAAAAGCACGTCTAATTAATTCAAATCATGAAACGCATACAACATAACATATCCTATGAATTTTTTTTGTGCTTTAATTTTTCTGGACTTCATTTTCATGGCCAAACTAAATTTTAAAATCAAAGGACATGTCTGCTTAATTTAAAAAAATTATAAAATTTTACACAATTTTTAGGGCCGTATGCATTTTTTAAATTTATTTATTTTTGTTGTTTGCTTTTTTTTTTGTTGCTTAAATTCTTCTGCATTAATTTTTTTTCTAGACATTTTCATGGCTAAATTACATGTTATCATCAAAAGGCATGTCTAATTAACTCAAATCATGAATCTTAAATGTAACATCCATATATTAAAAGTTTCAAGGGTCTATAAAATGTGATTTATTTTTGGCCTCGCGTTCTGTTTCACTGTTACCAAATGATGTGTTTGAGTATTATCTAAATGCATAAAAACTTAATTAAAATACATTTTAAAATATTAAATATATTAATTTTATAATTTTATTTAATATTATAAATATTAAATATTATTTTCATAAATTATTTGTTTTTGGCAAACAATTTTAATGAAAACATGGGAGAAAAAGTGTGCGATTAATTCTTATAATGTATTATTAGTAGTAGCAGTAGTAGTATGCACATTCTACTGCACAATTATATATTTGTGACGCAGTTAAACCAAACTTTTATTTTGACGGGATGCCACGAATACCTTCATGCTTCTGTGCGTCTATGATAGGATGCCAGTTTTCCTCAAATGAAAGATAAAAAGCTCATGAGGTGACTTTCACAGCAACGTCGCTCATTAGTATTAGCGTATCAGTATTAATCACGAAATCACACACAAGCTTTAGTATGCGTATGTGTTACTCATTCACACAAGAACCCACAACATCTATTTAAATAATGCGGCTTAATGTTTACAGATACTTGCAACTATATTGAAGCGTAATGACCTATTTTTGATTCGTTCATAGAACCGTTGACCGATTGCGTAATTGTGCGGCATGTTAGTACAAGCTCTGATTTGGTGAGCACACGGGGGACATCATAGGGCCCGATCTGAGGTGAAAACACCAAGCCGTTGGGTGCGGATGTGTTCATGCAGTGAGGTCAGGGCAGCGCTCACCGTTGGCCTGGTAGCCCATGCCCAGAATGACCTCCGGGGCGCGGTAGTAGCGCGTCACCACGTACGGAGTCATGAGGAGGCCGGTGGCGGCCGTCCGGGCCAGACCGAAGTCCAGGATCTTCAGGGTACAGTCCGATTTCACTACTATGTTACTGGGCTTCAGATCCTGTGAGGTGAAGAGGTCAAGGGTCAGAAAATGCCGGCGAACCTCGCTTTTAATTGCATAAGAAATAGAGAGTTGCATTGAATTATTTTACGGTGAGGCACCTGCTGCATACTTGCTCGAGAAAGTACTAGTATTATAAGGTTTATACACTACCATAAGCTTTCTTTGTGGGGCACTGGCATCAAAATATTTTTAGATTAATTTAATAAGTGATAAAACTCTCTTGGTGACAGCTAGACTGAGTATTAGTGTTTCGTGTCATGCGTGTAGAAAGCGCGTGTGCGCACCCTGTGTATGATGCCAGCAGCGTGTAGGTGTTTGATGCCGCAGAGCATCTGATAAAGCAGATACGAGAGTCTCTCGTGGTCCAGCTCCATCTGAATGACCTGGCACAGGTTAGCATCCATCAGCTCCATCACCAGATACCTGAAGGAACCGGAGGAACGCACAGAAACAAGCACAGAGACCTATGATTCATGCAGGATTTCGGATGCATACCTCGCTGCGTCTCTATATTTAACCCATCCGAATTAATACCCATTTATATTTTCCTTTCCAGTGCGCCGTTAAAATCAGAGCAGAAAGAACTTACACATCCTGGAACTCTTCAAGGGTCTTCTGGGGCGTGAACACATGCAGTAAGCCAATTATCTGGGAAATTAAAGCATACTGCGTTAAAAAGATGTGCCCTGTGCTGATATCTGATGACATCCAGTTCTTACAATCTAACATATGTCGTTAGAAAATTAAGTACACTTCAGATCAAAAGAAATTAATACTTTTATTCATCAAGGACACAAACTGAACAAGGGTGACAGTAAAGACATTTATAATGTTGTAATAAATATTGATAATTAAAAAAATTATATATATATATATATATATATATATATATATATATATATATATATATATATATATATATATATAAACACTGTGCATTTTATTTTTAGGATTATATATATATATATACACACACACACATATAAATATATATATATTTATATATAAATAAACGTTTTTTTTATAAAATTAAAAAAACAAATGTAATTAGAAATGGTTCTTGAGCAGCATTAATGAATTATATACTTATATTTTAAAATATATTCACATGGAAAATGGTTATTTTAAATTGTAATAATCTTCATAAAACTGTAATAAACTTGATAACTGTGCTGTTGATCAAACAAAAGCAGCCTTAGTGAGCAGAAGAGACTAAGAAAAACATTACAAATCTCTGAGACGCCAAAGGTTCTCTCACACTCACACACACACACACACACACACACACACACACACACACACACACACAGAGAGAGACAGAGCAAAACATGTCTTACATTTTTGTGGTTGACACATTTCATCAGGACCAGTTCTCTGTAGGCCCGTTTGGCGTGGGTTTGGTTCTGAAAGGGTCGGCTAAGTTTCTTAATTGCAACACTTCGTTCAAGCACGTGATCATACGCCGAGCTACAAAAACAAACAGAAAAAGCCAAACCTTTTCATACGCCTCACTTTCTGCTTGGCGATAATCCGTTTCTTTCACGTTCTACAGGCTAAGAACCCCATGTCCACTCACCAGACGATGCCTTGCGCCCCAGACCCGATCGGTCTTAAATTCTGATATCGCTTCAAAACGGTGAACGTCGAATCTCCTACGTCTATGCTGTAATATTCCTTCTCGCGCTTGTTCCTGTTCATGGTGAAAACCGTACTGACTGTGTCTTGGGCATTCAAGAAGAACTTCCCCTTCAAAAATCTGAAAAGACGGAGACAGAAAGAAATTAGTGTCCTATGTTTGTTTTGATTCGATTTTAAAAATAAGAAGAAACGACGTGGACTGTAACAAAATCCAAAAAAACTTGGCCTAAGTCAGGTAAAATGCATAACTGCTAATTAATACATGTGAAATAACACAGTAGAAATGATCTTCTATTCGATGAGATCAGTGTGGAGCACTGGCTGCTGTCAGAAAGAAAACTAAACTACCACCACTGTAAACTAAACGAGGAACAGCTTGAGATTGCATTTCATTTTGTCATTAAGTTCTCATTAGACTAGTTTCATGATATTTCATGGCTTTAGAAAACTGAAGTGTCTTAAAACAATTTCATATTTAAACTACTAAAGTGCTCAATATAACAGCATTTTTTTTACTATACATTAAAAAGGTTTTCGTGTAAATGCATGCAATTCAATATGTATATACATCATTCTGGTTCGGTGAAAAGCATGCTTTCTTTTTAACAAGACCAGAGAAATTCAGGGCGCGTGCATCAATAGCGACATAAATATTGAACGCTGCGAAACGGTCTTCATGTAGTGGCAAGTCTGCGCAAATACTGCAACCGTCCGAGCTCAGAAGCACAGCCTCGTCAGCGTTACAGTGACGTGAAGCAGAAACACATATTAAACAGGCTGAGACGCTCATTACTCAAACTTCTTTACATTAATATTAGCCTCATCCTGAGACCGGAACATGTGCCGCATTCGTCTACAGGCTTTCTTTTAGTTGTTTAACTGGACAAAAACCCAAACTATACTCTGTCTGTGTGTGTGTGTGTGTGTCTGTGAGTGTGTGTGTGTGTGTGTGTGTGTGTATGAGTGTGTGTGTCTGTGTGTGTGTGTGTGTGTGTGTGTGTGTGTGTGTGTGTGTGTGTGTGTGTGTGTGTGTGTGTGTGTGTGTGTGTGTGTGTGTGTGTGTGTGTGTGTGTCTGTGAGTGTGTGTGTGTGTGTCTGTGAGTGTGTGTGTCTGTGTGTGTGTGTGTGTGTGTGTGTGTGTGTGTGTGTGTGTCTGTGTGTCTGTGTGTGTGTGTCTGTGTCTGTGTGTGTGTGTGTGTGTGTGTGTGTGTGTGTGTGTGTGTGTGTGTGTGTGTGTGTGTGTGTGTGTGTGTGTGTGTGTGTGTCTGTGTCTGTGTCTGTGAGTGTGTGTGTGTGTGTGTGTGTGTGTGTGTGTGTCTGTGTGTGTGTGTGTCTGTGTGTGTGTGTGTGTGTGTGTGTGTGTGTGTGTCTGTGTCTGTGTGTGTGTGTGTGTGTGTGTGTGTGTGTGTGTGTGTCTGTGTGTGTCTGTGTGTGTGTGTGTGTGTGTCTGTGTGTGTCTGTGTCTGTGAGTGTGTGTGTGTGTGTGTGTGTGTGTGTGTGTGTGTGTGTCTGTGTGTGTCTGTGTCTGTGTGTGTGTCTGTGTGTGTGTGTGTGTGTGTGTGTGTGTGTCTGTGAGTGTGTGTGTCTGTGTCTGTGTGTGCGCGTAAACATTTTATATTCTAATTGTTAGCCTATTTCTCAACCTGCCTAACGTTGTCCTGCTTAAAAAGTATTATATGCATGCGTGTAGCATATGCTATATATTATGCGCCAAATAGTAAAATGACTTATATCTGAATTGCATTTTTACATTAACCCTCTATCATAAGTGTGTACATTATCCTGACGATTTACTTATTTTGTGTGATGTTATTATTGCAATGGTCTTATACGGGTAGATGGAAAAATAAAAGTGGGAGTGAATAAAGATGAGAAAAAAGCATCTTCATACTTAAGAGTTACAAACAACGATTGATCTTCAATGTCAGAGCTTGTTACCGAGACATGTATATGATCGTTTATTTGGCGAACGTTTTAATTGCGTGAAGCTTTTTGTTATCGTTTTTGGAAAAATGTATTTAATTGCTAAATCAAAAACAATTAGAGAGGGAAACAGTTTCATTTCAGACTAAATGTGCGTTTTATTGTAGAGTAAAGTGACGGGACTGGTGTATGGGATTATTTTCACTACCGATTAACCACCGTAGCCAATTAAAACGCGGACGCAAACCGTTTAATAAGGTCGATATCGGAATTAAAATGTGATTTATTGCATTCTTTAGCATCAACGCGAATGGAAAGTGTCAATCATCTCATCTCCTAAACTCATATGCAGAACCGCACCCAGATGCCCTGAATTCAACATCTCACAGCACCAGTGACCTCAACATCTCTGGTCAGGTCCATTACGCTGAACCAAAATCTAATCAAAAGCGGTTTAGGCAGTGAAAGATTATCCGTGCATCAGAGCACAGCGAGTTGTGGATGGACAGGAGCTTTCCTGCATGCAGACAGCACGTGGACTGATTAAACACCATAAACACCCTGCTTGCTTTAGCACTGAAGCACCCTGTGTGCATTTAGACACCTTCCCGCATTACATCACATCTGAACAAAATCCATCTCGATGATCAGAAAGCTATGCAATGTAATGAATTGCTATAAACCAACAATTTAAGTGCACAGTTAGACAACTACCAAGTAATGCTTAATTCCGTTCAGCGTGTGTGGTGTGCAAAAGTTGCATCAATAATTAAAAGGAAAAAACACTTTTTTGGTCCCAAATTTAACTCAGTCTTTGGGTGTAATATGTCACAGGAGACTTTATTTTGCTATCCTCGGCCACGTAAATGTCCTGCACGCGCTGTTAAACGAAATAAAAAGATTTAATAACGTTATATCCGGCGTCTGAGTGGTTTTTAGCTTGAACGTAGCGATATATCGTTATATAAATCATCATCAGCACCACGGTACACGACAGAGCACCACAGCTAACGCCATCACCGAGGTCACCGTACGACACGACACCCTCAGATAAGGAAAGAAGATGTTTATTCTGCCAAACAACCAGCTAAAACCAGCTAGTCAACGGTGTTTACTGTGGTGCGTTACCCTCCCCCACGACCCGCCTCGAAAACGGCGGCGGCTAAACGGCTAACGTTCGCTCACCCTCTTAAAAGAGACGCAGCCAGTTCCGGAGCAGGTTTGGACGAGGACCGGCGGCTTCACGCGGAGCTCGGGAGTATTTGGTTTTCGTCCGGTTTTCCACTTCGACGCACAGGCTCTGCGCTCGCGCCGCGCTTCCGTCCACTGGCAGGCCTCGAGCTGCGGACACTTGCGTGCTACGTCACCGCGCCTTCGCGTGGACGTGACGTGCGCGGTTTCTGCGCTTTTTGCCCGACGTCATCGGAGCCTCGCGGTGACGTCGCGTTGCTGAACGTCGCAGGAAATTCACTGATCTCTTTAAGAAATAAAGAAAACAATAGAGACCACAAAACGTGTATAATAAATACGCCTTTTATATATTAATGAGAATATCAAGGAAGACGTGTCCAATATTTTCCAAGGAATTATTTAGGACATTATTTACCATTATTTATTATTTCTAATTTTCTTGTTTTATTTATTCATTTTATTTTATTTTAATTATTTTTTTATTTTATTACACCACGTCATTGATAACAGGACAGCATTTAGAACTATTTCATTTTGGAATGACTAATCGATGGTTTAATGTCTTCTTCTACCATTACTTGACGAGTTTTATGATCACACAAACTAATTTGTTGTCCAAGAGAGTGAAAAATAAATAAATAAAGATTTGAACTATGAACTTTTGCAAGATGCCTCAAGTGAACAGCTCCATTGAAACAATTTTGTATTTTTGCATTTGTATTTTGTATTACGAATATTATGAAGCTCATTTCCATATTTCTAGCGTGTTTTCTGACAAATTAGAGCTAAAGCTTTATACTGAGGGGAATTTGGATTTCTAATTTCTCTTTTAATCAATCACAGTTAGCCACCAAAATAAAATAAAATTAAATTAATTAATAAAAAATAAATAAATAATAATAATAATTAAAAAAAAAAAATATATATATATATATATATATATATATATATATATATATATATATATATATATATATATAATTTTAAAATAAAAAAATAATTTAAAAAATAATTTTTGTCAAACTCAAGCAACTCTTCCGTCCAAAACACTTATTTGTATGCTTTTAAAATTGTACCTTTAATCAGCAACTCATGTTTAGCATGAGGATGCATTACCTTTTAGCGTTTCTGCTGTGTGACCTTTCGCCAAAAGGTCAAGGACAAAAGGGTTACAAAAGAGCAACGCAACTGTTTCTCTCGCGAGTAAGTGCTGAATGCAACAATGCAGCAACGTATTTGACGACAAGATATGGGTTTGAAACCTTTTACACCCATGATGTAATGGCGTGATGAGAACGGACTGAATGAAGTCTACAGAGTCACACCTCGCGTCTCTCGGTCAGATTAGCGCGGCTCCGGTGGGGCGTTTGGACACACTGATTGGTCGCCCACTGACCCGTCAAACCTTTGCTCTAATCCAATTGAGTTCTTATGGCTGCTCTCTAAGAATAGGACTAATTAAGCCAAAACGCAGCGGCGACAACATTTCAATGGAGGATATCCCCCGATGATAACGGCGCGGCCCTTGATATCGATAATTATGAAGGTGGAGCGTTTGTCGGTACGTTAGTGAGAGCCAAAGAGCGAGATGCTTGAGAGGATTTACACCGAGCTGAAGATATCCAGGAGACGACTCTGCGTATATCGGATGAAGAAAGGTAAAAATGCTCTACAACTCGTCCTTGAGCTTTTAACGTCTTGGAGCAGAGATGTGTACGTTTCAATAAGTGAGTTTCATCTTCTCTCCAATTATATTTGAAATGGTAGTCGCCTTTTTGTAATAAATCATTCATTAACCCACATACGTAGAGCTACGTACAGCTTCTTGCCTGTTCGTACGTGCCTTTTATAATACCCTCTGCATTAAACAGTATCACATATATCCTTTCCAATGCGACATTTACAGACAAGTAAGTGTTTTGCGGTGCAGAAGACGCTTTCTTTCCATCAAGAGCGGATCGTAGTGCTCATTTATTGCGAAGGTAAACAGCAAGGTAAAGCTCTGTGTTTCGTAGTAACGGAAAGGTCAGGGTTTGAAGGCAAGGGTCACTCCCGAGGGGCAAAAGTCACGCTAATCCACTATAAAGGGCAACTGGTGGCCGAATGGGTGAATAAATGCATAAATGCAAATATAAATATATTGGAATCACTTGAAAATATTTAGACTGAAGCTTAGCAAGCCAATTTAAATGTTAATTAGTATACTCCAGCACAAGACTGCATAACAACTGGAAAGCGTCCCGCCCCGTTCGTCTTTTTGAGGAGGTAACCTGTGTGGATGCACATAAAACAGCGTTCCTGGTCAGTGAAAGCTGCCTCTTGATCTGCATTTCTTTTGGTTTGAACTTTAGTTGTAAGAGACGACACATCAGAGCAAATCCAGCAGGCTCTCTCAAAGCCAATTACTAGAGGAAAAGGCCCGCAAGCGTGCGAAAACAAGGCCGAGACGAAGCAGAGAAAATGTGCGGCGGCTCTTATGTGCTATGTGAGGTAGTTCCCTCATTTAACTGGTAATTAAAGAGGTAATTAATTAAAGACACGCGCCGGAGACTGTACTTTAGCTAATTATAGCTTGCCAATCTACGCAGAGGCAGCGTGAAGTGGTGGCGGGTGGACAATTAAAGGGGCCACGCGCCCGACTCGCCTTTCAAACATTGTTCTGTGAGACACAACAAGAAGTCTGGAGCTGTTTTGGATCCCGCTGACTTTTAATAAACAGTCCTTTGGGTCGCATCTTCAACTGAGGCAGCCGAAAGCATTTAGGTGTAGAAAAAGCATGGTAATCTTTGGGTGAATGATATCTCCGAACATTAAGGGAGCAGTTCACCCAAAACTGTGCTTGAAAGGTGCTTCTGAGATCAGGGTTGGTTTGGTTCCTCGTCGGGTTTCGTTACGTCAGTGTCTCAGATGCTTTGCGGTGAATGGGTGCCGGAGTCCAAACAGCTGATAAAAACATCCGCAGCGCTCCAGTCCATCGGTTAACATCTGGAGACGACAAAAACTCATCAAGTACTGAATTAAGGCTAGCATAATTTGAAAAGTCCATCTCCTGTCGTCTCTCGCATCCACTGTTTCACTGGAGGAAGAGTTATTACGGGTTATGGAGTCTTGCTGGATTTGTTTGTTGTCTTCTCCAGATGTTCACTGGTGCTGTGGATTAATGTGGTGTTATTCTGACGGCGCCCATTCACTGCTGAGACGCCGACGCAATGAAATCTGATGACCATGTTCGTCTTTTTCCCCCAGCGAAGCGATGAAGTGCAAGGGTTCACATACTTTTGCATGCGCTCTGTGTGGTGTTTCGGACTGCGCGTGTGTCTTGCGTCTGGCAGAATGAGCATGTTTGTGACCCTGGCGGAGGTGCTGGAGTCACGAGGAGCTCCTCTGGAGGAGGACGAGGTCTGGGCTCTCCTCCTCGGCGCTGCTGAAGCCTTGATGGACATCTCCAGTAAAGGTACGGCGCTCGTCCGACTCGTCGTGTTCTTCGGCGCCAGCGTAATCCGCCACCACTTGACCTCCCTCCCTTCCTCCCTTCCTCCAGATCCTGGTAACATGTGTTGTGTCATCAGTCCCGGCTCCATGCTGCTTTCTGCAGACGGCGGCGTTGCCTTCAAGAGCTGCGGCCGATCTGAGGAGACCGGCTCCTTCGCTTCTCCGGAAATGTCTCAGAGCAACGCTTGCTCCAGAAGACAGGCCACGGAGAAGGTGAGCCGGATAGTCTTTAGCCTGACCTGAGAGAAGTGTCTTCAGAAGATGAGCTTTTATGTGTCTTGTTTTCGCTCTGATTTCAGATGGTGGTTTACTCGCTAGGCATGACTCTTTACTGGACAGTAGATTATCATCTTCCACAAAATCAGGTGGGTTCCTCTTCTATAAACTCTACGGTTACTTTTGCGTTTTAAAGGAATAAGTATATCAGGATGTACTTTCGTGCCATTTTCTACATGGGAAAAAAACACGGAAATGTTTATAAAAGCCTAAATAAAGAGGTCAGAAATGACGGCCACGTTGTTAAAGGAAAGAAAGAAAAAGGAAAAGCTTGAGCAAACTTAAAAGTTTAAGGCAAGCGGCCGATTTTAGAGTTTAATAAGCTGAGAAAACTTGCCTTAAACTTTTACATTTTCTCTGCTTTTTCGGGGTTTTTTTTGCAGAAATGAGTAGGAAACGAAAAAAGAAACAAAGAACATTTTGGGGGAACAAATGGGCTATTATAATGCCTGGATACGTATCAAAACGGCAAACCAATAAAAGTCATTTAAAATACTATATAGAGGTACATTAGTAAGGTACTATTATCTCAATGTTTTTATTTTAGATTTAATTATACTATAAATATCGTAGTTTTATGTTTAATTTGAATGATTGTTATTTACGTTAGCTAAAATTGATTTCGTTTCAAGTAACAAAACATCGCTTTAGTCGACCATGGAGGTGAATGTGATCTAGCGCTCCGCAAAGAGTTAAAGACTAAATGTGACTGATCGAGGAAGAGCGGCGTGTTAAGAGTCTGTCCTGTTCTCCGGCAGCCCCTCCGGCTCAGCGCCGGCCTGAACGCTCTGCTCCTGAGCATGTGTGAGGACGCGTCTCCGAAGCGCGCGGATCTGCTGACGGTGCTGGAGACGAGCGAGCAGCAGCATCAGAGCGCCGTCCTGCCCCGGCCTCACAGAGCCATCCGGCAGATGGCCGAGGACGCTCTGCAGGTCACAGCACAAACTAAAACACTCAAAACTGTCTTGTTTCGAGAAAACGTCGCCTTTAAACTTGTCCAAATGAAGCTCTTAGCGACGCACATATTTACAGTAGGACATTTACTAAATATCTATTTTTTAGCATGAAAGGGACATTTATGTTTGCGCATTTCTACTAATATCCCCGCTTCTGTGACAAGAAAGAGCGTTAAATAATGTTTTTGGCGTGCACCGTTTAGATGATTATGCGAGCTCATTTCCACAACAGAATTAAAACAAAAAGAATAAAGACATTTTTTAAAAAGCACAAAAACTTTTTCTCAAAATTTTGAGATAAGACTCGACATTCTGTAAAGAAGTCAGCATTGTAAAACGGACATCCATACGTAATATTTTATAAAAATTGGTATTTGATACATGTTATAAATGCATTTAAAAAATAACTCTTTTTGATAATGCAGTGAATTAAATGATCTTAGTATTAATATTTTATTGTCTCTTACAAGTGTGTCCGTACGTGTGTATATACAGTACGTATTTATTTATTTATTTTAAATAATAATAATAATAATAATAATAATAATAATAATAATAATAATAATAATAATAATAATAATAATAATAATAATAATAAATAGTCATTAATTTTTGCTTTGTAAATCAATTAATATATATATATATATATATATATATATATATATATATATATATATATATATATATATATATAATTTTATTTTTATTTTTTTGCAAACATTACAAACATGTAATTGTGGACTGAAATAGTAGTCTTTTTTTGCTAAAAGCGTACTCCAATAATCTTTTTGCATTTTATTTGCAACTTTTAAACAAGATTTTACATTGAAATGTTACTAATTTACTAAATCGACCGATAGCTCAAGCTCAACGGAGGAGCGTTTCTGTTTTCCAGGCTGAAAGAAGCCCAGCTGATTCCGCTCATCTTCCAGACCGGAGCCAGATGATTAGAGAAAGACTTCGGGGTATGCCTCTCCAGAGTCAGCTCTTAAAAAGTAACCTCAAAGTGTGGTTATTCATAAAACGAAGACGAATGACGTGTCTTCTTCCTCAGGAGCGTGCGGTCAGAACCTGAGAGGAAACAGCACACCGTCGGCTCAAGACTTCTTCAGGTCAGACTCGGGGAAACTCACTTTTGATGCATTCCCAAAAAAAGGGACTTATTTACTTTTTATGCATGAGTTACACTACTCTGGGCAGTGCTCGCTGATTCGTTTTTTAATTTAAAAGGATGTATTTTTAGCAAATGTAAAAGGTCGCTCACACCAAAATTAAAATGAATACGCCTCAGGCTGAAGGAAACGTAAGTTCACGTCTATACAGAAGAAATCAGGAGCTCTTCCGCATCACAAAATAATACAGCAAAAATGCATTTTTGCTTTTGAGTGTGGTTGAACTGGCTCATCGTAAAAACATTGCATGATAAAATTTGATTAAATACATAAAACATTTGTGGTATTTAATGCATCTTTGCCTCATATTTAAAATTTGCATTTTGTATATAAATTTATTTTGCTTTTGCCATTTTCATTTTTAAAAGTCTTTAATTAATATTTAATATTATTATTATTATTTTTATTTACCTATAACAACCCTGCTCTGGTATTTTAAATAGAACAAATACATGTTTTATTAAAATTATGTTAAATAATAAAATTAATAAAATTAAATTAAAAATTAAAATGACTAAATGCAAATGACTAAATGTAAAATTAATATTCATTTTCATATAAGGTAAGAAATGATACAAAATCAATGAAAATACAGTACAACTTTAAATACTTTTTAAGACTTTATTTTAGTGCAGTTAACATTTATTTTAAATAACAGATCTGTTTTCTTTTACTGAAAAAAAATAAATAAATATATATATATATATATATATATATATATATATATATATATATATATATATATATATATAAAAATTATATAACATATATGCTTATTTATTTATTTTTCTTCTATATATATTCAAATATAAACCAATCTAGACACATAAAAGGTTGCAAATGTGTTTCACGTTTTTCAAACAAAAAAAAGGCTTGATGTGATGTGGAGCAGATGCTGATATTCATTAAGATTAAGATGAAATCTCCAATAATACATCTCAGTAAGACGAGACAGAAACCATCCGAACATATAACGTCATGCAGAGCTGAAGAAATAAAGGCTCAGAAGATGTGATGAAGAAGCTGAGGAAGCTCCTCAAAAGATCCTGCTGATCAGATTCTTCTAGAAAACGATTGACGGAGAATCAAGTAGAGCCATCTGGAGATATAACTGAAGATCGTCTGAGCTTTACTTGACAGGAGGTGCTCTACAGACTCAAGTGTGCTCTTCTTCTTCTTCTTCTTCTAGAGGTCAGAGTTCACAGCTCCGGAGCAGAAACAGCATGCTCGTGAGCCGAAGCCCCGCTCCGGAGCGCCGCCGTCCCTTCACCTCACGCTCAGACCGGCTCTTCGGCTCCTCGTTTAGCTTCAATCGACCCAAAACTAAGGTCAGCAGCTCAGTTCTTGGTTGAGTTCGTGAAGCGCTCCGTTCAGGATCACTGAGTGTCTCTCCTGTGTCCCTCAGGATACGGGCCCCGAGTTCATCCGAACGCTGGAGGAGCCTCCGGTGCTTTTAGAGCTGCCTAATTCTATCGTGGTCAGTTTAATAAAGTCATAACCCTTTGATATTAAGCACGCGGTTTGTTACGATTGGATGATATTTGACTGAGACACGACTGTTTGGAAGTGCTAATGCATATAGCTAATCAAAGTTTTAATACGTTCATGCAACACGGTCCTGGTGATTTCTGGCATAAATGATAACTGGATGGTTTTGACTCGTACGGTGTGTTTCAAGAGTCCAGGATCAGAGCGAGATCTCCAGGTGATCCGTTATATAACTTGCTTCCTCTCTGGCTCTAAACAGTCAAACAAAGGGAGGTGGAGCTCCAGCCGGCGGGACTTGACCGTGCTGATGCCAAACGGACAGAGCGTTCTGATCAAGTGTGACGTTAAATCCCGAGCCGGACACGTCTTTGATATGATCGCCGCTCACGCCAACCTCGTCGAACACTTTTACTTTGGCCTTGCTTATAGTGACGGTAACATACCGCTTTTACTGGATCCCACTGATATTTTAGGGCCACTTTGTTTTCATTTGATATTTTTTTGCTTTTGTCATTTTCATTTTTAAACGTCTCTAATTAATATTTAATATTATTATTATTATTAATTATTTTTAGTTACCTATAACAATCCTGGTCTGATATTTTAAATAAAACAAATACATGTTTTATTTAAATAAATATTCATTTTCAGATAAGGTAAAAATATATCATATAATAAAGCATTTAAAATACCCAATTTTTTTAATATATATATATATATATATATATATATATATATATATATATATATATATATATATAATTATATAATATATATATATATATATATATATATATATATATATATATATATATATATATAATTATATTATCATATATTTGTAATTCTGATATTGGTCAACAATTAGAGTACGTCAGATGGGTTTGTTTATATAAGTATATAATAAATATGTAAAAATCAATGAAAATACAGTACGACTTAAAATACTTTTTAAGACTTTATTTTAGTTCAGTTAACATTTCTTTTAAATAACAGAACAGTTTTCCTTGACTGACAAAAAAAAAAAAAAAAAAAAAAAATATATATATATATATATATATATATATATATATATATATATATATATATATATATATATTAATCACAAATGTTATTAAATCTTTTAATTTTTTTTTTTTATCTATAATTTTGTGTTTCTAACTGTGATATTGATACATAATTAGGTGACTGTGTAAGATAGTTGTGTTTATAATTGCACGTGTTTTTTCCCTTTTTCAGATAATGAATTCTTCTTTCTTGACAATGACACTAAAATGTCCAAAGTGGCCCCCGGATCCTGGAATAAAGTGCCCACCGCCACATTCGTGCTTCACTTCCGCATCAGATACTTTGTGAACGACGTCTCTCTTCTTCTGTGAGTCTCTTCTTCTTCTTCTGCTGTGACGCCGTGTTTTATGAACGGCTGCTGACCGTCTCTTCACGACAGACACAGACTGAGTCGTCATCAGTACTATCTCCAGCTGAGACGAGACATCCTGGACGACCGTCTGCCCTGCAACGAGGAGACCTGCCTGTTTCTGGGTGCCTTGGCTCTTCAGGCTGAGTTTGGGGACAGTATGCCTGAGGTACTCCACACACATCAATACATCGGCTCATATTTTCAGTGAGGTTTCATTTTATTATTGTTATATAAGTGCTATATAATTGAAAAAAAATGATAATAAAATGTTGCATTGACAACTCATATTTTTATAGTTAATATATATATATATATATATATATATATATATATATATATATATATATATATATATATATATTTTTTTATTATTTAATTTTTTTGTATGATTTAAGTTTGCAATAGCTGTAAACAATGAATCCACGCATTGCTTTTTTTTTTTATTAAATATTTATTAAATAAAACTATATATCTGATAATATAATTTATCATTTAAAATAATATATATATATATATAAAATGATTAATATTTATATTATTATTAAATTGTTTAGAATTGTTTTTAATCTAATTAAATTAATTTTTAAAATAAATGTTTGTTTTTTTTTACTTGTACTTATTTTATATTCAAGTGTTTTATTTTCAGTATTTCATGTTTCAGTTTGCAATAATAATAATAAGCAAGTTCCAAATAAGACATGATGCAGCGCTGATATTTATTCTCAGCGTTACGGTCGTACATAGTAGTGCTATATTCTCAAGAAGATAAAAATAAATAACACTACGTCTTCAGGGAGCTTTAAGAGCATCGGGTCGAACGTATTAGAAGCGGATGCTAGATGGTTATGTAATAAACTCGTGTGTGTGAGAGACTCCTGTCGTCTGCAGGTTTATGGAAAGAACTACTATCAGCCGGAGCATTACGTCTCCAAGAGCGTCCTGCAGAAAATGCCGATGCCTTGCCTAAAAGAAGAGCTGCTCCGATTACACGCCGGTAACACACACATGAGCTCAGACGAGGCCGAGCTGGACTTCCTCAAGGTCACCTTCACTTCTGTTCTGCCGATGAAGCGTGTGATTTATGTGCATCATATACTTCTGTCCCCAAATAATCCTAAGCATGCTCGTTACTGTGAAGGGGCACGTTGTCACACAGAAATGTAACTGTCAGACTAAAAATGTGATTAATGTAATTAAATTCTGGAACAAAAAGGCTTATCTTGAATCTTTCTAAACAGTATTTGTTAGGATTCAAAGACATTCATTTGTTTAATGGCTCCTCAATAAATACTGATAACTGATAAAAAGTATTTTTTTCGTCTATATAGCTTTTACTCAATTTTGTTTCACTTTTAGTTAAAATGAATGCAATTTTTATCCAATTTTATTTATGTTTCAGCTGGTACGAGACGAGATTGCATATATTCCAATAGCTTTTTTATTTCAATAAAAGCATGCATTTAAATGCATTGATCTAGACTGATTGAACAGACGTGCGCTACAGTTCAGGAGACGGAAAAGGACGAAGCCGGTTCTTGTGATGAATGCTTGTGTTTATTCGTTTATTATCTGTTTATTGTGCGCTGGCAGAGCGTCCAGCAGCTCCCGGAGTACGGCGTCCTGCTCCACCGCGCCGGCCGCGAGAAGAAGCCCGTGATCGGAGAGCTGCTGCTGGGAGTCTGTGCCAAAGGAGTCATCGTGTATGAAGTGATTAATAAC
>NW_025047932.1:567500-655000 GCF_018831695.1 Puntigrus tetrazona | reverse complement strand
TGACCCTGCCTGGATTAAACGACTGAAAACGATACTACCTATCAGTACTAAATACTGTGTGTCCAGCGGTGTCCAAGCGTGGAGGCGCTGGTCATCTGGCCGAGAGAAACTACGAGTCTCAGAGCACCATACGAGCCGACAGTCGAGCAGGAGACGACGATCTGGACGAGCTGGTCAGCGTCATGATGACCCCTAAAGGAACGAACCGGCTGCATGTTCCCGAGGTCCGCATCATAAACGCTCAGGTACCGAAAATCTTATACAACTTCCTTTAAAGGCTGTGGAAATGTGGCTCGTTGCCTCTCTCTCAGTGTCTGTTAATGCTTTTACAAAAAGTAATGCTAGTTCTGTACCGTAGGTTTACAAATATGCTATCATAAAATGCAAAAAGTGAGCCAACTTACGCAGTCGAAGTACGTTACACGCTGTAAAAAGAAAAAAGAGTTGAGCCAACTTAAAATTTTAAGTAAAACCGGCTTCAGCAGATTTTTGAGTTTTCTCAACTTTTAAGAGGGCTCAACATTTTTATTTTTTATTTTTTTGAGTGTGGTTCATTAATACTCACGACTACACTCGGAAAATGCACTATTTGAAACGTGCTTATTAAAAATGTATTTAATAAAAGGATCTTTGTATGAGAAGCATTATACATCTACACTAAAATCTTACACAAGCTTGCTGCTTCTCTATCAGTGAAAAACTAGTAACTAGTCAAATTTAACCTGTAATAGTTCTGAGGAACTACATTACATAAGAAATACTATATTATAAAACTACTTTTGTACAGCAAGTTTATTGCTGGTACGCTTAAAAATGTGCTTTTAGAAAATAAAAAGTGGGCCAACTTACTTCAAAGAAGTACTACAACTATATTATAGTTCATGGGTACTTTTGAGCATACTTGGAAAATGTGCTATTTGGAATGTGCTTAATAATAAGCTAGCTTAACAACATTTTAGGCAAAAATGAGGGAAGCTATTCCACCCCGCCTGGAAATGTGGCTTGTTTCTTCAGCGTTTGCCCTAGTTTTACGACAAATAAACCAAAAACAATCATGGCTACTATAGTAACCACAAATGAACAATGGCTTTGCTACACTAACTGTAGTTTAACCGTGGTATCTGTAGTAAAGCTGTGTTTATGCAAGTGGTTTTAGGAGTGAAATGTGTTTTTTGTGTGTTTTGTGTGTGTCAGGATGATTATTCCAGGTCAACGTCTCTGAACAGCCTCAGGCCTGAAGAGTTTTCTGTGACGCTTCAGAAGTCTGGAGGGAGTCTGGGCCTCGGGATCGCCGTAAGGACACTGCGCTTTAATTTGATTAAAAAGTATATTTTCCAAGTACGCTTTAAGTATACTAATAGCACTGTACTAGTTTTTGTACTATTTCAAAACATCCTGGGACTAAGTTTGCTCACCTTAAGTATACTTAAGTGTAACACTACTAAGTTTAAGTGTTTATTTAGTATCGCAACTATACTTCTCCAAAATGTATTTTTCAACTAAAAAGTAGCAGATAACTAAATATAAATAAGACTGTATAGCTTTTAATATTGTTGCGATAAACTAGTAACACATAAAAAAAATGTACTTTTGTAAAAATTGGGTGAATTTGCTCTAAAGAAGGACTAGTGTGTCGCTAGTCCACTGATGCTTACAAGCATACTTTATGTGATTAATATTAAGTTCAAGTGATCTTTGTAAAGGAAGCTATTCCGCCCAAAGCTGACACGAACGGTTATCAGTTAGTAACACGTACGTCGGAGTACTGCATTAAAACTATACTCTGTCACTAAAAGAGCTGCAAGACACAGCTGTACCTCGATAAAAAGACGGAGTATGATTTTCTGTCAGCAACGAGCCAAGTCTACTAACAGCAGATGTGAGTTAGCTGCTGCTTTATCATCTTCGTAGGGTCAGTGTCTCACAGGAGGTCAGCCAAAGGTTAAAGAGCAAGAGTGATCACATGACCAGCCAAGAGGGAATCACAGCCTAAAAACAGACCGCGGCTGATCTCTCTAAATCAGGTCAAACAGCTCGAGAGGCAGTGATGAATCAACAAACAACCACGCTTCTAATAACTCTAAAAAGGGTATACTTGTCATTAGAAATATATCAATATTCTTTCATTTTGCTTCACTGCATGTCGTACCGTAATCACACCAAATATTTTGTTTACCGTTATTAAAACAAAATGATTACAACTCGAAAGTGCGGGCCAAAAAACATAGATGCTTTGATTTTATTTAGTTGCTAATGTGAACTTTTTCAATCCGCACACTGAAGAAAGTGAAGCACTGCTCGCTAATCGGTTGAGCTAAATTAGCATTTCTGATTCTGACTTCAGCGGACAGCAGATCAAACGAGTTCATTTGATGCCAATTCATGTCCTGTCGCAGATTTTTTGATCCTGTGAGAATAATGCACACGTCTGTATGTATGCTCGTGTCTGAACACACAGGGGGGAGCGAACACGGGCCTCCGCTTCGGAGGGGTCTACATCAAGAGCCTGCTAACCGGAGGAGCTGCAGAACGAGACGGACGCATCCAGACAGGTTCATCCTTCTCACATGAATCGCTTCTGATGACAGCTCTTTGTGTGTGCGCATGTGTGCTTGTGACAAATGACAACGTGAACTGTATTTAAACACTTTAGACATATACTAACTGTAAGTCCAGGTCAACTAGCGGTCATTAGAGTATTAGTAGACCGTCTGCTTAATTTCTTCTAATATACTACATACTGACTGCAAGTATATGTTCTACTGAGAGTTAGTAGACACATAGGTGTAAATTAATGAGGATTAGATGACATTTAGTTACTGAAGTGGAGCCTAAATTTGTGAAATTCCCTCCCTTTTCAAAGCTTATCAGTCACAGAATGTATTGAAAATCTGAAATGGCATAAAGTTTCCTGTAAGGGGTAGGTTTAGGTGAAGGGAAACACTTATGCAACGTCCCCACAATTTACAAAAACAAACGCGCGTGTGTGTACCTGTTTTCTATTCTGGTGGAGACTTAAACCTGAATACACACAGACTGCTGGGGTCTTGTGTTACGTTGGAGACCTAAACGGAGGTCCAACATGCAAAGAAGCGAATAAATCACACAGAATGAAGTATGCAAAATGCAGATAGAATATACAGTGTGAGTGTGTGTGTGTGTGTGTGTGTGTGTGTGTGTGTGTGTGTGTGTGTGTGTGTGTGTGTGTGTGTGTGTGTGTGTGTGTGTGTGTGTGTGCGTGTGTGTGTTTGTGTGTGTGTGTGTGTGTGTGTGTGTGTGTGTGTGTGTGTGTGTGTGTGTGTGTGTAAAATGCAGATAGATTCCTGTGAGATGCAGGGTGAGAGAAAATACAGTTTGTACAGTTTAAAAACCATTATGACTATGGAATGTCCCCAAAAAACATGGAAACACAACGTTTGCACGTGTGTGTGTGTGTGTGTGTCAGGAGACAGGCTGTTGGAAGTGGACGGCTCCAGACTACAAGGATTCACAGATCAGCAGGCGGCTGAATGTTTGGCGAGAACAGGAGAGGTAATCTCTCTCTCTCTCTGTCTCTCTCTCTCTCTCTCTCTCTCTCTCTCTCTCTCTCTCTCTGTCTCTCTCTCTCTCTCTCTCTCTGTCTCTCTCTCTCTCTCTCTCTCTGTCTCTCTCTCTCTCTCTCTCTCTCTCTCTCTCTCTCTCTCTCTCTCTCTCTCTCTCTCTCTCTCTCTCTCTCTCTCTCTCTCTCTCTCTCTCTCTCTCTCTCTCTCTCTCTCTCTCTCTCTCTCTCTCTCTCTCTCTCTCTCTCTCTCTCTCTCTCTCTCTCTCTCTGTCTCTCTCTCTCTCTCTCTCTCTCTCTCTCTCTCTCTCTCTCTCTCTCTCTCTCTCTCTCTCTCTCTCTCTCTCTCTCTCTCTCTCTCTCTCTCTCTCTCTCTCTCTCTCTCTCTCTCTCTCTCTCTCTCTCTCTCTCTCTCTCTCTCTCTCTCTCTCTCTCTCTCTCTCTCTCTCTCTCTCTCTCTCTCTCTCTCTCTCTCTCTCTCTCTCTCTCTCTCTCTCTCTCTCTCTCTCTCTCTCTCTCTCTCTCTCTCTCTCTCTCTCTCTCTCTCTCTCTCTCTCTCTCTCTCTCTCTCTCTCTCTCTCTCTCTCTCTCTCTCTCTCTCTCTCTCTCTCTCTGTCTCTCTCTCTCTCTCTCTCTCTGTCTCTCTCTCTCTCTCTCTCTCTGTCTCTCTCTCTCTCTCTCTCTCTCTCTCTCTCTCTCTCTCTCTCTCTCTCTCTCTCTCTCTCTCTCTCTCTCTCTCTCTCTCTCTCTCTCTCTCTCTCTCTCTCTCTCTCTCTCTCTCTCTCTCTCTCTCTCTCTCTCTCTCTCTCTCTCTCTCTCTCTCTCTCTCTCTCTCTCTCTCTCTCTCTCTCTCTCTCTCTCTCTCTCTCTCTCTCTCTCTCTCTCTCTCTCTCTCTCTCTCTCTCTCTCTCTCTCTCTCTCTCTCTCTCTCTCTCTCTCTCTCTCTCTCTCTCTCTCTCTCTCTCTCTCTCTCTCTCTCTCTCTGTCTCTCTCTCTCTCTCTCTCTCTCTCTCTCTCTCTCTCTCTCTCTGTCTCTCTCTCTCTCTCTCTCTCTCTCTCTCTCTCTCTCTCTCTCTCTCTCTCTCTCTCTCTCTCTCTCTCTCTCTCTCTCTCTCTCTCTCTCTCTCTCTCTCTCTCTCTCTCTCTCTCTGTCTCTCTCTCTCTCTCTCTCTCTCTCTCTCTCTCTCTCTCTCTCTCTCTCTCTCTCTCTCTCTCTCTCTCTCTCTCTCTCTCTCTCTCTCTCTCTCTCTCTCTCTCTCTGTCTCTCTCTCTCTCTCTCTCTGTCTCTCTCTCTCTCTCTCTCTCTCTCTCTCTCTCTCTCTCTCTCTCTCTCTCTCTCTCTCTCTCTCTCTCTCTCTCTCTCTCTCTCTCTCTCTCTCTCTCTCTCTCTCTCTCTCTCTCTCTCTCTCTCTCTGTCTCTCTCTCTCTCTCTCTCTCTCTCTCTCTCTCTCTCTCTCTCTCTCTCTCTCTCTCTCTCTCTCTCTCTCTCTCTCTCTCTCTCTCTCTCTCTCTCTCTCTCTCTGTCTCTCTCTGTCTCTCTCTCTCTCTCTCTCTCTCTCTCTCTCTCTCTCTCTCTCTCTCTCTCTCTCTCTCTCTCTCTCTCTCTCTCTCTCTCTCTCTCTCTCTCTCTCTCTCTCTCTCTCTCTCTCTCTCTCTCTCTCTCTCTCTCTCTCTCTCTCTCTCTCTCTCTCTCTCTCTCTCTCTCTCTCTCTCTCTCTCTCTCTCTCTCTCTCTCTCTCTCTCTCTCTCTCTCTCTCTCTCTCTCTCTCTCTCTCTCTCTCTCTCTCTCTCTCTCTCTCTCTCTCTCTCTCTCTCTCTCTCTCTCTCTCTCTCTCTCTCTCTCTCTCTCTGTCTCTCTCTCTCTGTCTCTCTCTCTGTCTCTCTCTCTCTCTCTCTCTCTCTCTCTCTCTCTCTGCAAACACACACTACTCCCTTCTTTTCGTAATCAGCTGTAATCACAGCTCACCTCTAGGAATTCAATTACTGCGTACTGAAAAGAAAATAGCCCTTTAAAGCCTGCAGCATGCATGCATTTATATATATATATATATATATCAGGTGGTGAGTCTGGTGCTGGAGCGGGACGGAGGCTCTGTAAACCCGGTGTTACGGGACACACTGAGCGTCCGCATGCCCAGCCCGGCAGGGAGCGCGGCGAGGAACAGCTGCCCGGCCATCACCATGACCAGACCCTTCGGCCTCAAGCCCAGAGACTACAGCTTCGTGTCCGACGGTAAGGACGATGAATTCTGTTTAAAATAAAGTTTTGACAAAAAGCCCAGGCGGCCGGCTTAGAGCGGTCTAACTGTGTCCTCAGATAATGTCCAGGAGGTGACTCTCAAGAAGAGGCTGAGCGGTCTGGGCTTCAGCTTCTTCATCACGGAGCTGGACACGTCGCTCGACTCCGGCTCCATCGTAAGAATCCGGACGCTGTTCCCGGGTCAGGCCGCAGAGGAGAGCGGCAAGATCCGCGAGGGAGACGTCATTCTGTCCATCAACGGAGAGCCGCTGAAGGGACGCTCCCATCAGGTACCCAACCAGAAAACACACGTTTCTCAAGCACAGGTGTACTTGCAGCAAAAGACGGTAACATCTTGATGATTTTTAGCGTTAAAACAAAAAGTGCATTGCTAAGAACTTCATCATCACCCTCAGATTGTTGTATTTCAGTCAATTATTGTCTTATCAGCAGCAGCTGAAAGCTATCGGGTCATACATTAATCTCCGGTTTAGTGAAAAGATGTTTACTATCGAGCTGACCTTCTTCCTGTGACCTCTGACCCCTCAGCAAGTGCTGCAGTTACTGAGGAGCTCTCCTTCGGAAGTGCAGCTGCTTCTCTGCCGTCCTGCTCCAGGTACCGAGAGAAGCGTTCACACAGACGTTTAATATCACAGTCTCTTAAAAAGCTCACCCGCTTGCTTTCTGAGAAACACTAAGACAGCGTGGCCTAGATGATTTTACTAAATGATCGAGGTTTTACTGAGAGTAATATTTAAGATGTTCTGAGGTTTTTTGCTCACAGAAGGCTGCATGTATTTGATTAATTGTTTTTTTTTATAATTGTGAAATATTATTCTCAACATCAGTCTCTTCGTTTGCTGCTCAAGAAACATTTCTTTGATTATTAAAAATGCTGAAATTGCATGGTTTTTCGTTTATCAACGACACATTAAATGAGTCATAAATGTTACAATTGAAAAAAAAAAATTACAATCAATTTCTAATTTTTCTAACATGAATAAAACACTTATTCACACAGAAAACGGTATATTATTTTACACTATTACTGTGTTTTTGATCAGCTAAATAAAGCATGCGTGTCTACAGACATCTATCATGTTTTGTAACCTGGAATCATGTTTTATGTTGTTAAGGAACACTTCCACCTGTATCAGAGAAAATAGGCCAACTGACCTGCAGCTGAAGCGCGAAAGATGTCATGTGGGCATTTTTCTCCTGGGAAGGAAGGTCATAGAGGAACCCTCGTGCATTATGGGAGAGGATGGATCCTTCAGAGGGGTAAAGAACTCAAAACGGAGAGTCCCTCTTTCCTTGATGGGCTTTCTCTACCATACACAGAAAGGGGTTTTTGGCTACTTCCTGTCATGTTTTAACATGCTTGGCTTCTGCTTTGAAGTCAGTGTTGCTTGATGTCATCCTCTGAATGTCAAGTCACACACACACACACACACACACACACACACACATACACACTTTCCTTCTTTCTATCCCGAGCTTCATTTAGCTTCACACAGACCAAGCACAGGATGCCAGCTAGACTTTTTTTCATAAAAACAGTCGTTCAGTGGCTCTAAAGAGTGTGTTCTGTGTCCACAGGTCCTCTGAACTACAGAAAGGCTGATTGATCTGTGTGCCGATCATTTCCAGCATTTTACTCGACTGCACCGAAAGCCAAGCTTCAGTAAGCCCTGGTTCCCGATGCACCCAAGCGTCCAAACCTGTTATTACAGCCATTCAAATGTGTCTATTTCAACAGAAATGCACATATTAATCTGCATTATTTAGTTACAATGTTCACGCAAAAAGGGTTTACATTCAAATCAAGCTTTTATTATATCATCGTTAGTGTTTAATTTGGCATTTCATGTTTTGGTTTCGTTTAATTTTGAGATAAAGACATGTTATGTATCTGAGCAGGTAAAACTGTGTCTACATCGCATGCTCGGATCATTCGTATTACCAGATGATTTCACCAGCAATACATAAAGAGTTTAGAGAACGAACCCAAATTTGATCATATTTTACACTCGTTTGAAACATTTGAATACATTCTGAAGAATTACATGCAAAATCAAGTCAAAAGTCACATTAGAAAATAATCATTACCTGTCCATTTAACAGGTTCAAGTAAAAAAAAAATGTTCCAAGTGACTGAATAGACATTTAATTCAATCGATAACTAAGCATTAGTTAACATGAGCTGCTTTTATTTCCCAACAGCTGGCTGAGCCTGAGGTTACGCAGAAGCTCACTTCCTGTAGTTCCAGGAAGTGTCCACAGGGAGGCTTCAGAAACCAATAAAACCCTTTTTTTGGACATTTTCTGTGTCTGTAACATTTGAGCCGTTGTTAAGTCTGTTAAATTAGCCGACTACACACTGAATACTGTGTTATTTTTAATCTGAAGGCAGCTCACTGCGATCCACCCGTCTTCCTTTACTTTCCCTTTTGGTGCCTTGCTGTCAAAATACGATTTTTGACCACTTCTACAAGCTTCAGATGCGTCTGTTTCAGTGAAGTATGTACTGTGTGTATCCCAGCTTCAACCTGTTCCTCAAGCGTGCAATAAAGACCGAAGTGGATCAAAGAAATGTTCTAAACGTTCTTAATCTTAGAAATGAATAGATGTGAATAACAGATTATTGTGACTATTATTTTTTATTCATTATATACTACATGCACTGCATGAAGCTAACTGAGACATAGCACTTCGCATAAAGCACTTGCATAATATTGCTCTTTAGTTGTTTTCGATTGCTTTCATTTCAAGCCTCTTTGGAGAACAGCATCTGCTAAATGACTTCGTATAAATGCAATGCAAATAAAAGAATGGAGAACAGAACAACCGATAGATTGAAAGAGCAAAGAAATGAATGACAGAACTCAACAAATGATAGAGAGAACAAGTGAATGAACAACAGATGATAGAACTAAAAAAAGACAATAGAATGAACAACAGAAATGAGAATGGAAGGATGGAGGAATTTTTGTGGATGGATGGATGTTTTGATGGGTGGGTGATTGTTTTTGGGTGGATGCACTGAAAGTGAGATGAAGGAGTGTGGGTGGAGTGGATGGATGAAGGTGAATGGATGGATTTATGTTTTTGGGTGGATGCACTGATGAAGGAGTTAGTGAGTGGATGGATGGATGGATGGATGGGTTTATGTTTTTTGGGTGGATGCATTGATGGAGTTAGTGGGTGGATGGATGGATGGATGCATGGATGGATGGATGGATGGATGGATGGAGTAATGGATGGATGGATGGATGTTTTGTAGGTGAATGGATGGATGGGTTTATGTTTTTTGGGTGGATGCATTGATGAAGGAGTTAGTGGGTGGATGGATGGATGGATGGATGGATGGATGGATGGATGGATGGATGGATGGATGGATGGATGTTTTGTAGGTGAATGGATGGATGGGTTTATGTTTTTTGGGTGGATGCATTGATAAAGGAGTTAGTGGATGGATGGATGGATGGATGTTTTGTAGGTGAATGGATGGATGGGTTTATGTTTTTTGGGTGGATGCATTGATGAAGGAGTTAGTGGATGGATGGATGGATGGATGGATGTTTTGTAGGTGAATGGATGGATGGGTTTATGTTTTTTGGGTGGATGCATTGATGAAGGAGTGAATGGGTGGATGGATGGATGGATGGATGGATGGATGGATAGATGTTTTGTAGGTGAATGGATGGATGAATGTTTTTGGGTGGATGCATTGATGAAGGAGTGAATGGGTGGATGGATGTTTTGTAGGTGGTTGGATGAATGAGATTATGTTTTTGGGTGGATGAACTGATGAAGGAGTTAGTGGGTGGATGGATGGATGGATGGACGTGGACTATCATTAATTAATTTTTTTTTAAATCCATTTCAGGAAATATATTTTGTTAATGTATCACGTAGATGTAAGTATAGTTTTTTCTCAGTGTGGTTAATAATGGTAATTTACATAAAACGGGAAAGGTCCACATTCACCTGATAATAAATGTTACGAGATTTTCTTGGCATTAGATGAGGTTAAAACTAAATATATACTTATCAAAAAGTAAGACTACTATATGGATCATATATTAAAAACCAAAAAAAAGTCCCAATAACAAATTTGTGATGATTAAATAAAAAAAACTATATATTTTTTATTTAAATCACATCCAAAATGTCTATGCACTGTATATATTTATTATGTATATATAAAGAGAGACAAATACAGCATATATTTAAAATATATTTATATGTATTTCAAAATCATATATAAATATATTTCATATATAAATTATTTTTTTAATATATACATGCACGTGTATTTATACGCACTAAATATAATGTATACATATATATTATGTAAACAAAAACTTTAATTTTGTATGCAATTAATCATGATTGATCATTTGACAGCTCATTTCTATGTTATAATAGTAATAATCTTTGACCAAAATGTCTAACTTGTTCTCAGCGTGTTTAAAGCTGTTTCTGTGAGAAGGGACCCTTCTCTTTTACAGGCCTTACACGATGACACTCCGGCTTTGCTTTCCATCCTCTATAACCTCAGTATTCTGCAGGTTTCCCGAGGAATAAATCACTCCGCTGTATCTGTCAGTGGAGCTCCGTAAAACCACCTCGGCTCCCAGTAAACGCTCACGTTCATTTCCACACTGGGATGCTTTTGGGTGGCCTGAGATCTTCCAGCATGGATGCCCGCGCAAGCGTTCACTGCAAGGAGGAAGTGAAGCTGATTAGAGTTCACCTGGAACGAGGACCGACCTCAAACAGACTCGTCTGAACGACTGCCACATAGACCGGTGCAATCGCTTTCATTTTCTGCATGCAACTCCAGACTAATCTACACTCGTGTTTCAAAAAAAACTAAATAAATAAACATTTATGTAATAAAATGCAATTGCCTTTAAAAGACGTTAGTCTTAAAGAAAACAAAAGATCTGAGTAGTTGTGTGCTGTTCTTTAATACGTGTGTAAATTAATGTCACACTGAAAGAAAGTTATTTATTGAATTTAAACATTTTTTTAAGGTTGGTGATGGCAATCAATTTACTTTAGCTAAAATCGTTCAAATGTAGCTAAAATAAATGGTTTGCAACCACTAATAAATAAATAAATATCTTTTGAATTAAATTCATTTGAATTAAAAGTTAGTAAACTAAATTTGTTTATTTCGATTAAAATAAAATACATTGATAGCAACCACGTTCCTTAAAAAAATCTATTTTATTAGTGTATTTGAAGCTGTTAAGTCTTTGTGATTAACTGAATTGCATTACAAAAAAGTAAGTAAACAGCTTCAATTAGTTTTTTTTCTAATGCAACATTTTCAACCGAGCACGTCCTCCAGTATTTCAGAGTTTCTTGTGTGTTGTTTGGGGTTGGGGACATTTTTGTAAAGATTCTGCATGTTTTTGAGGTCCTTTGACGGTTTCACGGCTGCGGAAGAGCATTTATTTGAAATCTGGAAACTATACTTGTGACTGTGACTCCGGATCAGTTTCACGCGTCCTCAGGGACGAAGAAAAGTGAGAACGGCATTTTCTGTGAGAAAGAAAAGGTCACACAGAGAGCTTGTTGCCGTGGATGTAGCTGGAAGCACGTCTAGATCAAATGATTAAAAAGCTACGTGTGCAGCCGTTCCAAGCAAAACAACAACAATTTGCTGATGCTTAACCAACGCCAAGGATGCGTTTATCATGAAGTAAATTACCAGCAGATGGTGCAGATGAGCCATGAAGAGCTATTTCGAGAACGGGAACAGATGAACAGCTTCAGGAGGAAACCCAGGGTTTCTTGAGTCAACACGGGGTCAGAGCTCACGTCTCGGTTTGTCATTTTTAGAAATCCACCGTGAAACGTCGGATGAGGAGGCATTTTTAATTCACCCAAAATATAATGATGCATAAAAGAAATTCTTTTAAATATAATAAAAGCCGATATGACGTTTACAGTACTACAGTACAAGAATTTTGATTCTAAATTGAATCGTTTCAGAAATGATTTTGCTTATTTAGACATTCAAAAGATGCCAGCCCTGTTTGTTCAGTGTCTCATCAACGGATGCTCTGAAGTGAATGGGTGCCGTCAGAATGAGAGTTAAAAAAACAATAATCCACAACACTCCAGTCCATCAGTTAAACACTATTTCTTAAGCTTTTAACTGAAGGATGAGTCCATGACCATAACCATTTGTAAGCACTAATCATCAAGCTTCTTCCAGTCGATGTCAGACACAACAGGAGACTATGCATGCTTTAGTTAAAAAACCTCTTAATGCTAGATTTGATCCAGCTTTTGTGTTCTCAAGATGTTAACTGATGGTCCGGAGTCGTGTGGATTATGTGAGAGATAATCAGCGGCTAGCCGCGCATTAAACATCGATTAAAGCAGCGTATTAATATGGAACGATGAATAAACTGACTTGGAACTACCTGTGCATTAAACGGTTCTACTGCATACCCGCCAGCCAATCAGAATCAAGTATTTAGACAGACCATGGAATAATGTTATTTACTCGAGGACTCTAATTCTGACGGCACCCATCCGCTCAAGAGCATCCATTGCTGAGACACTAATGCAGAGACATGCATTTCATTAAATTTTCATAAATTCAATAAATTACGTCAGGAAGGCCTTGGAGGTGACCACACTTCAGGTGGAGTGAGCCTTGACCCCTAGGGATGGCATCAACAATCCACCTACTGAGGGTCTGCTTTAGCGGGTGGATGTCTCTTGAAACGATCCACAGCAGACAAATAACTCTACACAGCAGCTCTGTGGACATACACGTCCACCATTTAGCTTCTGCTGGTCAGTGCATGAAGTACAAAAGCTTTGACCAAGCAGAGGGCAAATTCAAGGAAGGAGGAGGCAGATCTCAGACTCTCTTCAGCAAAGCGATGGCTAATAGGAAGGCAGTCTTTAGTGTCAGCATTCTATAGGGCCTGTTCCACCGCAGGAACCATTTCATAGCACCACCACTAACTTGCTGATGCAGTTCTAAAGTCAGTCTCTCGGTGTAATAACAGACCTCCTCAGAGAAAGCGAGCCCCCCAGAGCCGGTATTTTTTGGGACCCTGGAATGTGCACTTCTCTCCTTTTAATCTCCGACAGGGTCAATCAGAGATGATGGAGATTTCAGAGGAGTGAGATAGCCCGCGAGCATCTGTTCAAGCTGGGGCATTGCTCTGTAACTGATTCTGCTAAGTTAGATGTGCTCCTAGGCCAACATATTTTGCTGAGCCCAGAAACGACGTTTTAATAAAAAAAAATTATGTATGATTTTGCCCATGATCTCAAAATCTCGGTGTGGAGATCAGAGAAAAATGGCTAGGAAGGGCTTAAAATATTAAGTTAATATAATACTGCATTATTTATATATATATATATATATATATATATATATATATATATATATATATATATATATATATATAATGTTAACTAAACAATAAATAATATAATAAAATAAATAATAAAATTTTGTAAACATATTTATAATTTTTTTATTTACATTTTTTGTATTTAGTAATTTAGGAAGGGCTTAAAATATTAAGCTAATATACTACATTATATATATATATATATATATATATATATATATATATATATATATATATAAAATTTTGTAAACATACATTTTTTTTTGTATTTAGTAATTTATTTGAGCTGCATTTTATTTAATAAGTCTTTTATAATCACCGACAGCTAAGCATTATGACAAAAAAATAATAAAATAATTAAGCGAATCAATAAAATAATAACAATTCTGTGTGTTTCACATGCACAGCATCACCACACACTCACAAAACACGGCAGCGCTGCTCTCACAGCCCGCTGATTTGGACACAGACTCTGCGGTGGGCCTGCGTTATCAGGGGAACAGCAGCCGGTATGGGTGGTCAAGAGGACGCCCGCAGGCCTCCAGTCTGGCAAAACACCCCCGCTGCTCCCCAAAAACAAACAGCTCTAAAACAGCCTTTGTCTTTACATTACACACTTCCATCCGTCAAGCTGCGCTCCGGCGGCTTAGAAACAAAGCGTCCCATCAACGAGGAGAACCGTAAACACTTTGCATGCTTCGTGGAGGTGTGCGTCCTGCGCTCCGAATATGCGCTCGCCAATGCAACAATTAAGGGAAATCTTGGGTGTAATTTTGCGAGTTAATGGCCGACGCAAGTTCTCGAAAAACAGCCTGTGGCGACTTCTGGCCAAACGTCAAGAAGTTTGTGGCTCTGAATCAACTCTTTCTAAAAAACTCATGCGATGCTTTCGCATGCGGAATCAACTACCCAGCAACGCCGAATCATGATCGCTGTCATTCATTAAAGACTTTCCATAAACAGATGAACAAGCCACTAAAAGTAGGGCATTGGCTATTTTCTATTTTCTACATTTTGTTTCACAATACGATGCCGCTTTGCGGAGTAAGTGATATTAAAATATTTTATTGAATAGATTTTAAAAGCTCTTACCTAAACTTAAATGGGGTTTGATGAAGCAGACGTGCTTTAAGTTACATGCCATGCAAAACGTATATTCAAAATGAGCTGTCTTTCTGAAATCTGCTCTTAATGACGGCGACTGTAAGTTTTGAGAGGCGCTGACGAAACCGCATCTACCTTTCAACGGGCAAGAAAGCGGGCAGCAATGCAACTGTGGCTCTTTTGTGCTCGCGTCCGATCGAGCAGAACGATCTGGAGACGAGGGACGGGTTTAACGGATGAGTGAAGAGGAGCTTGTAAAGACACAACCAAGAGAACTTTATGACTTTTCAGAATAACGAGACAAAGCAGAGGAAGAAAGGCACTTTTACGCGCCTTTCTTTTGTCTGCTTCTCTCTGTGTGCAGTGACATGTTGAATATATATCTCGAAAGGGCTTCTGAGGAAAACACAGCTATTACCTAGCGCTCGTTTAAGACCGCGTCGGTTCTTTTGTCACTGCATTTTATCCTTCTGCGCTGCTTCTTGGTGTCCATCCAACGTCAAGTCACATCACAACCCTTGGCATATCAAAAGTAATGCTAAAAGTGCTCTTAAAAACAGGCACACTTGAAAAAGAAGTGCACTTTATTGTGCTACAGATCTTAAACATATATACGAAAGAGTTGAAACATTGGAACCATACGAAAGATAGATGCATATATATGATTTCTTTTATGGCCAAACAATGGAAATCAATGGGGTCCAAAATAACTTTCACGATGGACCTAAAATGATAGTTTTGTAAATAATGACCTAATTCTCATCTTTGTGGTAAACTGTCCCTTTGAGATGCTGTTGGATCAAGTAGTCCTTGGTGAAACTTCTTCCAGTACAGTTGCCATATTGTTTCTCTTCTGATTCCCAGCGAGGGAAGTGACAACATGACGGAGTGATTGGGGACAAATTCCTGCTCCTGCCTAGACAACTTCCCAGCAGGACGACGTCTGCTTTGTCTTCGCAACAGAGATCTTACTGTGATGCTCTTTCTGGACCGTCCCAGAACCACGAAGAGCCTCAAGAACCTTCAGCTTCCTCACGCACTGAAAGCATTGAGGCAACGTTAATGGTTCAGTTCTGTACATCATTCGCATTATTTCACACTCGCATGCAGTTTGAGAGAAGGACATTTCGTACTGACTGCAGAAAACTACATAAAAGCAGTCAGTTCAGCAATGCCTTTATAAAGAGGAAGTTATTAAAACATGCATAATAAATATCAATACTATTTTTTTCACTTGCAAATGTGACATGTCTGGTGTCTGGTTAGTTATGAAAATACAATCACCTTTAAAGTTGTCCAAATGAATTTCTTAGCAATGCATACTATTAAATCAAAAATGAAGTGTTAATATATATGCATATACTTAATATCCTAAATTTATTGTTGGCCAATGCTTACGACTGCTGTTGTGCTCCAGGGTTGCAAAGGTTTGCATTGTGCTCTTTCAATCACACGAAGACCTGAAATATAGTATTTTCTAATGCACAGACTCACAAAACAGCCCAAGGTCCAAGAGCGTGTCTATTTCCTTGTATTTATTTACTGCAACTGAACTTCATCAAACATGATAAATGCATGCAAATGAGGGAAAAGCTAAGAAATAAGGCATCGTGTCAGTGAACCGCCTCGAGACTGAGCAGAACACCGACCGTGAATTTGATGGATTAGATGAAAATGATTTTATTTTGGCGTAACGAGTGGTATGTTTTAGGACTAAACAGTGCTGGAACGGGAAAGAAAGAGGCCGCAGAGACTTTACAAAAGCACAGTCGAGGCCTAAAGAAAGGCCGCGTACTGAAGGCTGAAATGTGGCTGGGAAAATACGAGATAGAGAATGACAAATACGTTATCCAGAGTAGGTGTGAACTGGGACTTTCTGGAAGCTTTCCTGTCGTAATATCTCACAGTTGGCTCTGGTTAGGGTTTCTCCGCCTGGTGGTCTAAGCTCAGTTCAGAGGATAAATCTGGGCATGTAAGTGAAGGCGCACCAAGAGATTCAGTAGTGATCTTAGTTTTCATCACACGTCGCTCCCAAATACCCGTTAAGCCCGTCCAGACAGCGACATATTAGAGGCCAAACCACATCAGCGTGCCATTATTAACAGCAGGTTTTACGCTCCTCTAAAGCCGGCGAATACGCTCCTTGTTATTGCGGCTCAGCGAGAGCGTGAGCTTGTTGAGAGTTCGTTTCAATCTGACTTACGCCTCACCAGACGCTTCAACACACGCAGGAATGAACTCCGACACAGCTTCCCTTCGCTGGCGTCAGAGGCGCGCATGCTCTCGGGAGCGACGCCGGCTCTTTCGCAGACAACTTGCGAGCTGATCTTTATCGAGGGGTCTGGCTTGGCCGCGCGAGCTATTATTCTGAAGCGTAACGGAGGAGGGGAATGATGAAAGACACGCTCCATACGCTGCTTCTGAGTTATTAAAACTTTGCTTGAAGCGAACACGTCGATGTTCAGACCCTCCTATGGCGTCGGCTAGGGCCCTAATTGGGGCCCCTTGAGATGGTTCATAACAAATGAGCAGATTTGTGTTTCAAGGCCCTTCACCCATTCTACGTCAAACGCCACATCATATCACAATAACCAGGACTATTAAAACTAATATCAGAAATACACAGAATGCACACTTTATTTATCTCATACTCTGCACCAGCGAGCTGACTCTGGGTTTTGATGCATTAAACATTTAGTCTACATATTTACGCAGATAACCTGAAAGAATTGGTAAGTTGTATTTAACAGAAACACTGCGTAAAACAGAGCTCAAGAGTAAGGCTGGAGAAAGACTGCTATGGTTATAGAAACAAAAAATAATCGTAGAAAACTCCTACAAAAACAAGTTCAAAAATTTTTGATTTAATATTAATATTAAAACACAAGATAACAATAACGAGTAATCCAAAATATGAATATATATCTTAATGATACTAAAATACCACTGGAATGAAGCTGTCGAAAGTCTGCCGTATGACACAAAATGAGGTTTATTTTATTTTTTATAATTTTTCTTTATTTATTTTTATTAATATCGCTGCAAAACACCAAGCACAAAATTGATCTATTATATTCTGATATATTCAGCATTTTTCACTGCGCTCCCATAATCTAGGAATATATCAAAATCATTAATATTTTGCATCCAGCAAGAGTGCATTAATGCATTTACAATTACAGTTACAATTTTTCAGCTTGTTTCATATTTTCATTTGAACTATTTGTAAAGAAACGGTAACACTTAAAAATGAAATGTTTATAGCTAATATAAAAATGCTTTGCTTTAAAATAACAAAAATGCATTCATTTTTAATTGTAGAGCCAGTAAAAATATTGTCAGCAGAAAATCTGAAAGATGTTTACATTTCATGGATTAATTCATAATTATGAAAGAAAGTATCATGATGTGCTGCTGAATGGATCATTTCACACTTGTGGGGCCCGCTTTCACGATCAGGCCCCGGGGCCACGAAAACCCACAGACCGGCCCTGATCCAAGGCTCTTCAGAGCTTGATATTATAAAAAGCTTGATATCGTCACTGACACTGTTTACTGTTTTTTTACCACGTCTGCTTCAATCCGAGCACATATACGCAGGTTTGGTTTCGTGGAGAGGGGTGAATATTTTCACCTGCACACACCCACAGCCTGACTAATAAAACATTCACAGGAGGACAGGAATTTCCCTCTGTCTGTGGTAACTGGCTTCCTGATGGGACCCCCTACGGACCTCCATTCTGGGTGCGAAACAATGGCCCAGTGTTTCATCACAAGAAACACATCTCAGGGAGCCGCACGCCCCCATCATACTCTTAATTATCATTTAACAGAGCTGCAGGCCGTATGTGACGCACAGGAATAATATGATACGATATCATAACATTATATAGAAAGAAATGAATCGGACATTAATGAGTTCATCGGATTTGTAAAAATACGTCTCAGTGTCTCAGCAATGGATGTGAATGGGTGCCGTCAGAACAGCTGATAAAAACACACAGTTAATGTTGGGAGAATACAAACGCTGCATGTTTAACGTTAATATGCTGGACAAAATACGAGTCTAACTGGAAAAAGTCCACCTCTTGTTGTTTTCTCACATCGAAATCCAGGCACGTGTTTGTTCTGAACAGTTTTGGTTTGTAAGCGCTGCTTGATCTGTGCAGATTTCTCTCCTGACTCAGACCAGAACGCTTTTTAATGGAGGAAATGTCATTATGGATAATGGACTCGTATTTCAGTCAGAATCAAGGGGTTTTTTTGGCCTGGTTCTGGCGGCACCCATTCACCGCAGACACTGGCGCGGAGACACATCCCTACAAATCTGAAGCAGTCATCTAGATCTTGGACGTGCGCATTTTAAACGGTGCGAACTCCACCACCTTTCCACATTATCCTGATACTATTTGACCGCAGGTTTTGAGATCAGAAATTCGTGGAAGTAAAAAGCCACACAAAGGCGCAACTTTAAGATGTCAGTTTCCTCGCAAAACCGCATTTAACGCAACAGCCTTCGAAGTGGCATCTTACCGACAACAGCGACAAAGTCAAAGTCAATCTTTACAAAAAGCTCAGCCTCACGTTGAGCTCATTCCCGTCCAACACCGCGCTGACCTCCGCCTCATTACCGATCACACTGGGGCTAAACACTTACAGAAATAATTCTGCCAAAATTCATTTCGTTATTTCAGTTTTACAATGCCAGAGATTAGTCTGCACGGTTGACGTTTCCCTCAAACAAAGAAACATTTGTTCAAGCACTGTACCTCGTAAAACCCTACTGCAAAGGAAAAGGAAAAAGCAGGAAAAATATCCTCTTTTTTATTGAAATCATGTGACGGTTATGGATTCGAAAGAGCAAAGAGTGGGTGCGTAATTAGATTGATTTGACTACAAGCTTGTTTTACGTCTCAAGCATGGATATCAGCCTGAGACACATCGTAAAATCTCACGCCGTTATTTACTGCCAGTAATTGTTGCGGAGCTATTGAAAAACTCTCGCGTCTGGCCAGATGTGCCCGGCCACTTCTTAAACTCAAAATACAGAGCGCTGTATAACACAGCTCCCTCCATCCATCAACTCGGTGAAGTCATTCGCAACTCTTTCTCGCAAAACACAGTCTAGGGCTTTGAAGAAGCCCGTTTCCATGATTGATTCTTGTTTCTGTGATGAAACGCTAGATTGGTTCGTATGCGATCTGCAGATGTCAACACTCTGCCGCAGTAAATCACTCGGAGACAGATGTGGGACAGCCGAGCGAAAAAATACCAATGTTCTGACTCCAAATGGATCGCGATCACTGGGAAAGTGAACTGTGCCTCTATCACTTTGTGTCAAAGCATAAAAACCAAAACCTGGGGAAAAACAAGAGAGTTTTGGAGCCTAGGACTCGCTTCTTTAAAGTAAAAGCTAATTGAACGCAGGTCTGGTGGAAGGCACCAGAGGAAACGAGTATTTATGGTTCTCAAAATAAATGCAGATTCTTTTCGAAATAAAAACAGGTTCACGCTCAGATTTTTCTGTTTAAAGATGACATCTGAAAATCACACAGCAGCTGAAAATAGATTTATTTAGCATCTTGTATTTATTCATTTAGCCCAGTCATGACAAGTGTTTTTCGTTTTAGCTACGTCGACTTAACACGAGAATGAAAAATGCTGCTTTTGGCAACTAGCTGACACAAGTTTACTTTATTATATATACATTTCATTTGAGTGTTGATGCTTATTATTTCAAGTAAAGAAAATGTTAATATGGTTTTAGTTTTTAGTTAACGATAATAACCTGAGTGAGTTTCGAACAACAGCACGAATGCATAAAATAAACGTTACGCAATATGCATGTCATGCTAATCATTTAATCATCACAGTTTAGCCAGCTCCCCTCGATCAAGGGCAGTTATTAATTCAAGGATGCAGTTCTGATGATTCTTTAAACTTCTTTTTAATCAATTTAGGGATTTCAAGTGCCCTGTTATGAGTTATGAAAGGTTTGTGTTTTGGTTTTGTGAGGACGACGTGCATGCAAGGTCAAAAAACACAACTCAAGTCATTTTATTGTGATATGCTTTTTTTTTTACCTTATTTGCTCAGTGATTCCCAAACGATTTGTTCAGTGAGTCATGTTTCCAAACCCCTCCTAATTGGTGATTGGCCGGTTTCATTTAAAGCCATGTTTTTAATTTTAACGCTGCAAAGGCGGCACCTAGTGGCAAAGAATGAATTAGCGTTTTCTTTCAGACCAACGGGAAAATCCATGTTGACCCAGGTCTGCGCGTGCAACAAGTGGGCGGGCTATATGCTAATGTTTCACTTTGACATCATCATGAAACGCCTCGGGAATCGTTTTTTTGAGAGAGACAATAACTTTATACCCAGTGCACTTTCAGATTTAAAACTAGGCAGGACGTTATCGTTCACTTAGAGCTGCGTTACAAAAAGCTCATTTTTCCAACTATATTTCCAACCAGTACCAGCTGATGAAAGCACGTTAACCCGTCTGAGCTGTTAACTCGGTGCTCGTATTCAATATTTCAGCCCCTCATCTGGTTCAAATATCTTCCTTTGATAAACCGGGCAAGTCTCCACTGCACCAAGATTTGCCCGAGTGGTGTAAGTCTTGGAACAACACTGTATTTATGACTGCCTGTGGTCAGGATTTTGTAGTTCATTATTTCATTTTATTATTGTTTTTTCTAACCGTGTTCTGAAGTTTCACAGTATTGTCTATCCTCCTTTGGCAGCGGCGCTCGCATAATCTTTAGCAGTTCCTCAAGACTCCGGGTTCAGAAGGGACCATCGGATGTTATGATGTCTGGACAAAGGTGTAGCTGTACTTCATTGTTAGCTTTTGAAACGCGATCTAACAAAACCTACCTCTCGAGATGCCATGACGTACGTTTCGAGCGTTTCCTCTCATATCTACAAGGTCATATTGAGTGTAAGTATAGAACTTGGGCTGCAAAAAGACACAAGATAGCTATGTGAAAGAAATATCCTTCAACCGCAAGCTTCCTCTGACCGAACGTTTGCCAAGTCGCAAATTAACATTGATTTAGTAACAACAGAAGCCTTTTGTTTAAATGCCTTCCCCCGAAACAAAAAAAAGACGAGAAAATCACAGCGCTCGGGTTTCCTTCTTGTTATTTTTCTGCACATAAAAATTTCACGATGAAATAAAGCAGTCCGCGCTTCGGCTGAAGAGACGGATGACTTGCTGGAGCTGGTCAGCGCGCTCGACTGATGGCCGTTGAGCAAACATTGTCATCGCTCTGATGAAGCGCGAGAGCTGTTTAAACAATCACTTATCTTACACTTCATTGTTTCGCACACATGCGGGAGGACAACGGGAGAGATGCGGAGGGAAGGAAACGTCCTGAAAGAAACGTCGGAATACTTCACGCTTATCGGGAAGGAAAAGAAAAGCGAAAAAGACATCCATATGGAAATAAAGAAGTGGAATGTTATCCATCCCCAGACAAATAAATTACCGACTCGGTCTTTGGGAACCCGAGCCTGACGTCTGGGGAATGTCAAAAAGTAACGATAATCAAATATTTCAGCCGCTGCGTTTCTATTCATCGCTGAATGGGAATAGCAACAGTCGACATCACCTTCGCCCAAACGTCTGATCAGCTTCACATATGCTGGCTGGACCTCTGCTTTTGCTGGCCTCCGATTCAAAGGAATTCATTGAGGAAAGCGAGAAAGAGCAGGTGGAGAAAGAGGGACCGTTTCTGGTGTTTATCTGTGATTTTGCACCAACGTGTTTTGCATTTTCATGGGTTTAAATAAAAAGTAGACACACTGGGAGAGACGAGCAAAACGACTTTGCGCATCAAGACCAATCCTGATTTTTTCCTAAAAACGCCATTGCATAAAATAACTGGAATGCAAAAAGCATGTTTTATAATTGCGCGAGAATCAAACATAGGTCATTCCTCGCCTACGTTATCATCATGTCTGTCAAAAAGCTGGCTGTTGGGTGAAATATTAGAAATAAAAACACGCATCAATCATTGGACAAGAAATAAACAGCCTAGTTATTGATCTTACGATCGGCCTCCTTTCAATTCCACAACATGTGAATATCATAACATATCATTCACGAATGTTGATTAAGCAAAACTAAACGTAGCATAGCATTTGCTGCGTATCGTCTAGTTTCGCATCACATGTCGGTTACAATGACTTTAAATCAATTACAATTTTGCTCTACTTAGCTATGCATTTTCCTACAGTGTTCAGTTAGGTCTGCATGAACTGAAATCGGTGTATCGGTCAACTTTGCCAAACTTTTGCAATGTTTAAAACAACTCAGTTAAGTAAGTCCAAACAGCGGCGTAAGCCAGTGAGACATATTGTTCACATTTCGTTATTTGGAACGTTTTTATGCCGTCAGTTACATTCGCGCCGATTGACGCAAAGGTAATGCAATGCAAAGACTTGTGTTAAAAATGTCCATACATTTACAATATATGTCGTCAGTGTCGTGTAGTTTTTCAGCTTCAACCTCTAGAGGGCAAGCGGTTTTAAAAAGCAGTCTACTATTCTTTATATTTTTAGACGCCCCAGCAAAAATGACTATTGAAAGTGAAGCAGAGTTATCCATAGATTGTTGAGTTGTTAAATCAGGGAATATCCCTTCTTGATATTTCACGGCGTCTCTATGATTGAAGAGATATGAAGAGATCAGCTACTGGGAAGTGTGTATGATTTTTCTGGAGATTGAGCATTGCAGGTTTTCTTGACACCCGGGAGCAGGAACATAGAGTATAAGTGCCCTGAATCAGCGAGGCACCCTTCAGCTTAATGACAAATGCAGCAGTCGCCGCTCGAGGCTCGTACTCTCCAATGATTCGATGCTGAGGGTTCATCCAAGGGTCACACGATAATTCTTGGAAATCAGCGAAGGCCTCCGTCAAGAGCACGCGCCGAGAGGATTCAGGTAAAACAAGATATCGTGGTTATTGTCGAGCCCTAATTAAAGAGAGGTCCGTGTCTCGTAACTGGTGTGCTTAGATCAATTACATTTTCTCCACAATGTTTTACAAGTCACTTTTTAAAAAGCCTAACCCGAATAAATCCGCTTCTTCATCGTGTTGCTTTTATTTTTACATCGCCGTCTCTTTTCTTACTGCTTCATTTATGTCTTGCACAAATGTGGCAGCGAGTGTGCGTTTGTATGAAATACGTACGGTTTGTCGCCACGCAGCGATCTTTACGTTAGGAAATAAAGAAACCCTCAGCAGTGATGTTCAGGAGGCTCATGAAAGCTGTATTAAAGCAGAACTAATGAAGACTGACAGCAGTCCAGAGTTCTGTTCAGACTCACTTTAATGAGGATTCTGGTCCTGAATGAGCTGGTTTACATTCATTTGAATATGATATATATATATATGTATATGCATGCACACACACAAACATTTGTTTGTTTTCACTAGTGCTGTCAAATTATTAAGTAAGATGTATACTGTATCTGTGTATTTAGAATGATTCATGATTCAATATGATTCAATATGGTTCATCTTTTGACAGCACTAATAAAAAGAGTCAAAGTTAAGCCTATTAATGTATAAAATACACATGCTTAAATGTCATTTTGATTAGCTTTACATTTATATTTTTTTTGGGCTTTAGCCCTCATATTGAAGTATTAGCGTTCATGTCACTTTTTCTACAAAGCAAACACATTTAAAGCGCCGCCCGTGACACACAGGTCCCGTCAGCCGTGATCCAGCGTGTCCTCTGACACACCAAACCTGCTTCTCATCTGTGATTCTGACAGCAAAATTGCAATAAATTATGACCTGTGCGGCTTCACGGGAAAGAATCGACTTGAGAAGTGTACGGTTTTGAAGATGATTTCTGAAAATAAATGCTGGATAATTGTGGTGGAGGTTTGCAGACAGAACGTGCCTCTGGAGAAGATTCCTGCCTGACCCTTCTCGTGGTCAGCGTTCCTGTGGTCTGACTCCTGATGATTGATGATCCGTTTTATATGTCTGTATTATTGTGGAAATTACAGTAATAGTCGCAACTGTATCTGCAAGTCTGTGCTGCACTCAACAGATATCTTTATATTTTTATATTGTATGTCATGGTTGTTTTCTGTTTAAAATCTCCTATTAAGCAAAACTGAAGCATGGGAACTATGTATGACCAAAAAAAAGACAAAATAATAAGCGCTTTTTTTATTTATAGCTTGTCTCTTACAACAAAAAAAGTGTTCGAAATTAAATATTTAAATATATTGCCACAATTTAGATTTTTCAATCATTTTTCTAAAATCAGAAATAAATATGATAACTATTTTCGCCATTTATACTAGTGTTGTCAAATAATAAATCATCATTAAAAGTTTTTTCTTAAATAATAAATGTGTTCTGTGTGAATATATATATATATATATATATATACAAACACATACAGCATATAAAAATATTCACATCAATTTAATTTATATATATACATATATTTATATGCTAACATATATATTTTTATATATATATTTATATATACATGCATGTTTGTCTATATACATAATAAATATACAGAACGCACCCACTTTCATTACGTAAGCGACAACATTTTCCTTTTTGACGTAATTAACCGCCATTAATATTTCACAATACTAATATGTATATTTTTATACTTTGTATCACTTTGAATTCTCCCAATGACAAATAATTTATTTTTTTCAAATATACAATTAAAAATAAATCAGGCACAATGTCCATGTTTGGTAAACAGTACCTTATTGAAATGTTCCCCATTAAAAACTACATGATATTTGCATAATGACTTTTCATCGCTCTTCTATTTGCAGAAAAACAGTAAAGTGTAAGACGTCTCTGAATTCCTTTTTTTGTCCCATTCAAGACCTAGTGTGTAATTCAGGAGATGCAAGTACAGTTCATCTAGCTGTATTCATCAGCCCGGTCCGCATGACTGGTCTCCATAGAGAGACTGGACCTGTCAGAAAGCAGGCCGCTGATGTGCAAGAGAACAGAGGTCAAGCCAAACATTGATGAGTCTTGGCAGAGCCGGAGGTTTTCACATCCATGACCGAATCGGTCAAAATGGTCATTTAGCTGGAGCCAGTGGGGGGCTGGTGAGGGTCCAGAATCAACGTCGCTTACACCGTCTTTTAGTTTAGATGCAAAAACTCAATAATGAGAGCGTTCGGTCCAGAGAGCCTTACCAGACATGTTCGTCATGTTCAGACCAAAACACTGCAAACATTGAACGGTTTGGCGGCCATTTATTACTTTGAAGACTTCTTGATCTGGGAGTTTGCTTTTTCCGTTGTGTATCTGTTAAACAGTCACGAAAAGTTCTGAAACTCTGAAACTCAGCAAATCTGAAACTCTTTCGCTCCTTTAAGTTGAACGTTTATGGCTGCACGGCGCATAAAGTCACGCTTATTTATCATTATAGCGGCATTTTTAAGTATCGGGATGAAGTCTACCAAACTCTGCATCTATAAAGTCAGCCTGACAGAAATGAATGCGGTGTTGTAAGATGTTGTATAATCACAAACCGCTTTGCTTCATCGTTCATTATGGGGCAAACTCAAGAACAAAACGAGGGCATGTCGAGCCCAGCGTGAAAAGAAACCTCTAACTGCGTTGAAGAGAGCAGCTGGAAGTGTTTTAGCAGCTTGTCAGCACCTCATTCACTCTCCCTGCTGTCTGTCCTCCTCGCGCTGGTCATGCATTGACTTTTTTTAAGAGTTTGCACAGAAAATCTTTACCCGTCACACAGTTTCTGAAAGCAGCAAAAAACTAACTTGATTTTCAGTTTCACGAAACACTTTTTGCAAAACATCTGACACGAGGTGTCTTGATTTCCGCTTTCAGAACACAACCAATCCATCACTAACTCCTCACTTCGCTGAACACCAACCAATCAGAGCTTTAGAACAGGCCTATAAACACGCATCTTAAAACTACTTTTCTTTGGTAGGGCTACTGTATAATGCTCTATCCACGGCCGCAATTTCAACATCTTTCTACCAGTTACTTTCAGTCTTGCACGTTGTGAGCCCTGTCTCAAGTAAAGGTGAATGCGCTAAATAAAAACGAAAACTCGTGGTACTGATGCAAAAAAGCACACGCGCGCACGTGTTTCCGCGTGCATGTGATACCTATCGCGTGACAGTTACACGCCAAAGTCATTTTTTGCGCATCTATACCATGCGTTTTAATTATTGTTTATTTGGCGTGCTATTTATGCGCACGTTCACGGAAAAGTGATGTGCACAGGAGAGCTTTGGGTTTTGAATAACTAGGATATGCAAAAATATAATATAACGGCAAAAGCGTTAGTGGTTGCGTTTGAGATGCGTGCGCGACATTTTAAGTGCGCTGCTTCTTCTTGCGTTCTTGGCTTTGCGCGTAAAGTTTTCAGTTAGTGTAATTTCAAAACGTTTTTAAAATGAAAAGTGCCACGCCAAATGCAGAAAAGTGAACGTCAGAGGAACAGAGCGAGTGCGTCGCAGCGCGTGCTTTCAGGATGATGCGTCACGCTCCTGGTCGGCTGCGGGCGTCATCATCTGTCATCTGCTGCGAGAAACAAGTGTATGAGCACCGAGCACCAGCCTTCCTCCAACGACACGCGGATTTCAGCAGCTTTCCGTCACTCCGCGTTAAAGGGACTGCGCGCGACAAACCGTGAATATGGCATCAGTGTGCGCGGTGGCACGCGCTCTTCTCTGCCTGAACATCGTCAAAGTTTACTTCGTGAACTCGTCTGAACCGAACGGAGATGTTCCTGCGACCCAGCCGTCGTTCCACAGCCCTGCTCGAGACATGATGACTGTTAACATGTACAGAGTTTATGATAAATACAGCAAGAAGCATCATCATCATCATCATCATCATCATCAACAGAACATAAACACCGTCCGAAGCTTTAAAGGAGTCCCGGGTGAGAGAAACTAAATCTAAAAACTATATATATATATATATATATATGTGTGTGTGTGTGTGTGTGTATTATATATGTGTTATATATGTGTTATATATGTATATATATGTTATGCATGTGTGTGTATATATAATATAATATAATTCCGTTTTATGCATTCGCTATGTGTGCTAATTATAATATTTTAAACTCTTAAGTAGACCTCAAAAAGATTAACTATAATCCAGCATTACATAAATCCTTGGTGCTATAAATGCATCTGGATTCAAAATCAATTAGCCTCTGTATGATAAACATAGATGAATGCATGCACAGAAAGCACTTTCCCATTATTCTAGTTTTAGTGGCCATATATTCAGAGAGCTGCTAAGTTTCCACTGGAGGTGCGTTATTAAAACACCGAGAGGGCATTAGTGGAAAGAGAAAAAAAGAAAGAAAGAGACCTTGAGAGTCGCTCGCTAAACACTTCCATATGTCCAGAGACTGATTCGGGAGCCGTGTTTATCTTTTTATTAAACTACCTCGTAAATCGCAGAAAGCGGTCGCATATTGAATGTAGAATGTGAAAAACGTGTTGTTTACGAGGATGCAGTCTGGAAGGTCAATCGCATGCATGCATGAGCGCTAAACCCATCTCGTTCCGTTTTCAGAGATCTCGCGCCACAAGGTGGTGTTCCGCTTCAACCTGACCTCCATCCCCGATTCGGAGGCGATACTGATGTCAACTCTGCACTTTCTCGACCAACAAGCTCGCCCGCGGCCTTGGGCCTGCCGTCGTTCCCGAGGAGCCCCGTGCCGTCTCCAGCACCTCCAGTCCCCGACCATCACGCATCTCATCATCGAGGGAACGTCCCCAAACGCCGCCGTCCCCTCGCAGCTGAGCAACATCACGCTGTCTCCTAACAGAAAGGGGCTTTGGCAGATTACAGACGTATCATCAGCTATCAAACAAGCGCACGCGAACGGCGAGCTCTCGATTACCGTCGAGTTCGACTTCGGCCATCGGAGACGTCCGGATCGCTCGTCTCCTCAAAGCCTGCCGTTCGTGCTCGTGTACGCCGATGACGGAGCGATAACGGAGCCCAACAGTGTGGCTGCGAGTCTGCAGAGATACAGTCCGTCTCCTGCGCACGAGGACGCCAGGACCGAAGCACCGGCATCTTCACTCAACTCTAGAATCAGAAGGGAAGTAGACCACCTGCAGAGTAACCACCTGCCTGACCTCCGGTACAACGATCTGAAGAGCGGGGAGATGTGGGAGGGAGCTTTTTTTGTGAAAAAGCCCAAATCCTTGTCGAAAGGTCCGGAAAATCACGGAGGGCTGAGGGGGTCGAGGGAGCTCAGCTTCGACGAGAAGACCATGAAAAAAGCCAGACGCAAGCAGTGGAGCGAGCCGCGAATGTGTTCTCGCCGCTACCTGAGGGTGGACTTCGCCGACATCGGCTGGAGCGAATGGATATTGGCGCCGAAGGCATTCGACGCCTACTACTGCGCAGGAACGTGCGGCTTCCCGATCCCAAAGGTCAGTTTATTACAAGGACGGTCCGTTTTAGCCTACGAGGCGATCGTCTGAGGCGAGACGAGCACTGAGCTTTCACGAAGGCCAATCATAAAGCTGAGACAGGGAGTAGATAAACTGTGGTCAACTTAAATTTAGTGTGCACTGACATACGGTTGAAATAAAACACTTTCTGGTGTTTCATAAATAATCGTAAATGTGAAAAGTTGATCAGTACACGTGCCATTTAAACGGAGGCAATACGGAAACCTGCCACAACACCACAAAGAGCCAGAAAATGGTGTTCATTGTTGACATTTCTTAAAAAAAAGACCAAATCTGAAAGCTATGACCTTGTTTCTTATCTTATCTTGTCTTGTCTGGCAGGGTTTTGTAGAGGGTCAGTTGTAAAAGAGTTAAAAAAAAGAGTTGCACGATGGTGCCAGCTAATAAGTTGACCCTTATTAAAATGAACGACCGTTTAACTGTTTATTACCGTTTTAATAACCACAGTTTTACTACATGGTTAAACTAGCCATCGTTTATACTGTATTTAACTACAGTAACCATGGTGTTATTCATAGCAAAACCTTGATAAGGCAAACTATCAGGTTAATCAGCTTTAGGGAGCGATAGTATGTAAGCTGACTAAAACATGACATAGTTCAGGTGAAGTATATCATAAGGCGATTTTGTAGGATTTGCAATCAGGTGTTAAAGAGAGAGTGCATTAAAAGTTCTTTGGGATCAGGTCCTAATGGGCCATTCACACAGAAATGCAAGATACGGTACTCAGGAAAGCTGCTGTTGTAGTTTTTTTTGGACCTCCTTCACTGTGTTTGCAGTCAAATAAAACGCCAATGTGCATCGCTTGCCCCGCCTCCGGGGTCTCCTGATTGGTCCACTGTTTTGGAGCCGATACTGATGAGTGATGCTGACGGTAAAAGATAATAATAATTTAATCATTTTTAAGACGAGGCATCTTGAAAACGCAGTGCTCATTTACGAGATGCTGTCCTTTTAATACGTGTTTGCGAAGAGTGTTCGCCCCCTAATAATATAACTGACCAATCAGAATAAGGAACGTATTGCATAGACCAAATATAATCATATAATCACTGGGTAAATCTGTTAGTAAAACATGGCATCTTCAAGTGATGTTGGATCTTTGGAGGATGGCAGTGAAAAAAAGATGTAATGGATACAGCACCTGCATTGATGGTAAATTTGCTCAAAAGATTTATATATATATATATCATATATATTGTAGATTATTAAACGTTATTCTGTTATCTGAGTTATAAAGGTGTTATTATGTTACTGTTACAATACAAACACGTTACAAGACTTTAGCATGGACTGATAGCATGCAGGATTATTACTTTTACGAAACACATTACTGTCCAAATTCCCAACTTTTATTGTCATCTAAACCTCTTTCACCTGATATGTTTTCTTGAATTACTCTTCAAAGTTTATAATTAATATGTCAATCATTCTCACATTTGCATGTTCACAGTCCTCTGATGTTTATTAACGATCACATGGCATGCAAGTAAACAACTCAAATATATATATTTTTTAGTAAATGTTTTAATTTAATTGATGTTATTTTGATTGTTTTATCTTCATAAACCCCAGTTTAGGAAGCGTTGTTAAAGTAATGTAATATTCAGTGCACTTCATCTTGTTAATTACAATGAATGCAATATATTTGACTTATTTATATCAGTAGGGTGCAAGATGATCCTGCTTAAATCAGTGTGATGAACGAGAAGATGTCAAAAGAAATCACAAAGTAGTCCGATTATATTACCTGCTGTAAAATGTTAATGTACTGGATTGTGTTACTAACTAAAATTTTTCTCATGTTATTTGGAATCAGTAATGGATTGCAATTTATATCTGTATATAAAAATAAGTTGCATGTACAAAAAACAATGCCACGACGGTGACGAACAAACACACCGGAGACGATAACGAAAACAGGACACAGATACGGTATCGTTGGGATATTTTTTTCCGTTAAAAAACGAGCATTTAAAGTCAAAGAAGATGCGCCAGTCGTTGCCGTGGTAACACAACTGTTTACATATGATATGAGGCGTATCAGTAACACAGCGTTATGGAGGATGATCAGAAATGTCTTTAGATGTTATTACTCGTTAGTGTTTACAGTGCCGAGAATTCTGGTCCGAGAACCGTTAAAGTAGTGGAAATGATTCAGAGTCGACTCTTTCTTTCGAGAGACAATAACTTTATACACAGCGCTCTTTCAGACAAGCTTTGCTGGATGTTTTCACTTGAGAATAAAACACGCTACGCACTGCATGTAAGATCGTTTTCGAAAATCCATAAGAAAGCCGCTAACAGGCACCGGTTTTCCTCCAACATTTGCTTCTTTAAATGCAGGTGGTCCGTCCGTCCAACCACGCCACCATCCAGAGCATCGTGAGAGCCGTGGGGATCGTCCCCGGGGTCCCAGAGCCCTGCTGCGTCCCGGACGAGATGAGCTCTCTGACTGTGCTCTTCCTGGACTCCGGCAGGAACATGGTGGTAAAGATCTATCCCGGCATGTCCGTGGAGACCTGCGCCTGTCGATAACTAAACACAAAGGGACCGCTATCTCTGCGAGCAAGACCTGGAAACCTCAAATAATCACACAAACATTGTATCCTCTCCACTCTTTCTTTTGTATATAAACCTCGTTGTAACATATGGTGAGCGGTTTTCGTTTTGATCGTGCATTTCTGTAAATAAATCCTGTAACACTTTGCAACAGCGTTCCGTTTGTTAATGCATTAGGCCGAAATTCAACTATATTTTGTTAATATATGTTTGTTAATAAAAATACAGTTTGTTAGCACTATGAACAGATGACTTTAGCAGAAGAAGGTTTAATAACACTTCAGTCAGTTACTAATAAAGTAGTTAACTAATGCTACCATAAATCCTCAGAAAGCGGAGGTTTTTATTGGCTTTGGAGCTTGCTAGCTAAATTCAGGGTTTAAACTGCAGATTATTCGTGAGAAGACGGATGATATGAACCAAATTCAGCATAATGCTGCCATCTAGTGCTTCCATACATGAGCAATATCCGTAGAAAAGCAATTCAATTACAGATCATTCATTGCTGTAGAGTAAGTTTTAAATAACATCCTCGAGGTAAAGTCAAAGATTCGAGATACTTTTTGTATTTAATGGAATCTTCATGTCAACATGTTACGGTATTTATTTTTTAAAACGCTATGGTTTACAGTTTTTTTTTATGCAAACGTTTCTTTACCCAGATTCTTAAACCACCGTTGCCTCATTTTTTTTTGAGGAAATCCTTTTTCTGTGAATAAACACTAACGGGTTATATTAGGAATGTTTGCAACAACAGAGCAAAGTTCAACTCGTTAACCCTCGCACAACCAGACTCCAGCTTTTGAATTTTAGCGGGTGATTGACTAAATGAAGACGAAGGGAAGCGCTGGAATCTATAATGTTAATATTTATCGTAGCTGAGGCTGATTAGCAACAACACACACGCAAAACATACAAAGGGGTTGCTTTTGAAAGAGCAGCCTGAAGTCTGACCTTGTAAATAAGGGTTGTTAAATCTCGCTCATTAGTTTTCATAAGTCTGTTCCCGAAGTGTTTACAGAACCCTCATTAACTACGAGCTTCCTCGAGATAACTACGACATCTATGTCAAAGATAAGGACGGCTATGCTACTATTTTGGTTTCCAGAGAGTGTGGGGCATGGGAGTGAACCTCGAGGAACCCCGATTTCAAAAGATCGTCCGCAAACGAAAGCCAGCAGAACATCACCTATCCATTTTAGCCACCAAACGAAGATGCGGGGTTTGCGCTATTTGTTCCTCCTGACCTCCATCAATTTTGTCGCTTCGGTTGGGCTTTGCGAGGGGAAGCCTTTAGGAGAGATCTCCAGTCTGGAAGATGCCTTGATCGTTCAGGAAGAAGAGCGAGACCTTGAGGACGAAAATGACTTGGAGAACTATTTGGGCTTCATGAAGGAAGATTTTCTGAGGAAGCTGAATTTATCGAGCGTGCCGCAAGAGCACCGAAAGGTTCAGCCTCCTCAGTTCATGATGGAGCTCTATAATAAATACGCTTCTGACAAGACTTCCATCCCTCGGTCGGATGTCATCCGGAGCTTCGTCGTCCAGGGTAAGTACATGATGATCTCCGAGGCAGACGCGTCAGATCCTGGGAAGACGAGGAGGCAATGCTTCTGTGTCCGAACCTGAGCGTTTACGTTTCCTTTCCGATAATGAGGTTTATTAGCGAAAGGAAGTGCTGTCAAATGAACGACCGTGATATATCGCATTGAAAATTAAAGTTTTGTTTACATAATATGAGGATGTAGTGTGTATTTTTATGATGTATTTGTAAATACACACATACACATTATATATATATATATATATATATATATATATATATATATATATATATATATATATATATAAAAACATTATTAACATTATATATGTGTGTATTGTGTATATTATGTATATATAAACACACACATATAAAGCAGATATTTAAAAATATTCACATGTATATATTTGTATTCAAATAAATTATATCACATATAAATTTTTAATATATTTAATAAATAAACTGGTGCTTTAAAATGGTTAATTGCGATTAATCGCATCCAATATAAAAGGTTTAGTTTAAATTATATGCGTGTGTACCGTGCATAATTATTGTGTTTATGTCAATGCACACACATACAGTATATATTTTGAAGTATATTGATATATTCATCTTCTTATATTTTATATATTTAATATTTAATCATTTTTGTATGAGTTTGTACTTATATTTTATGTATACATAATAAAAATACACGGCATACACACATTTGTGTAAACAAAAACGTTCATTTTGGATGCGACCACGTTAATATAAAATATTGTACATGCATGTGCACGCACAGCATACAAACATTTAAACAAAAATTATGCATTTATGGATGCATTTACTTATGATCGATTATTTGACAGCACTAATATAAATGTGTAATTTTTTTAATATACATGAATGTCTATATATATATATATATATATATATATATATATATATATATATATATATACACAGCACACACACATATGTAAACAAAAACGGATATGATTAATGGCGATTAATTAATTAATCTCTGTCACGTGTTCTCTGCAGATGTTATTTTTTCCATCAGACAGGCCAATAAAACACAGCACAGGCTTCTATTCAACATTTCCATCCCGAATCACGAGGAGATCACGTCGGTGCAGCTCAGGCTCTTCACTCTCTGGGAGAAGAGTAAAGTCACCTGCGCCGACCCGCTCGCGTCCGTCAACGTTTACGAAGTGGAGTACGAGCAGAGCGCGAACATATTAAACCTTCTGGACGGGAGAGACGTGACCGAGGGCAGAAGCGCTTGGGAGGCCTTCGACGTGAGCGGGGCCGTCAGGAGCTGGCAGGAGTCTGGACGCGGGGCCGGAGAACTCCAGGTGGAGATCCAACAAGACTGCCAAGCCCTGGACGTCAGCCTGGCGTTAGAGCGCAACAGCTCGGTGGTCTTGATCGTTTTCTCCGATGATCTCGGGAACAGAAAGGGAGAGGCGATGAAAGAGGTTAAAGACATGCTTCTTCACGAGAAGGAGCGCGGGTTTCTGGACGTGAACCAGCATCTCCGGAGAAAGAGGAAAGCCACGAACAATTACTGCCGGAGGACTTCTCTGAAGGTCAACTTCAAGGACATCGGATGGGACAAATGGATCGTGGCTCCGCCTGAGTACGATGCTTACGAGTGTAAAGGAGTGTGTTACTACCCCCTCACAGATGATCTGACCCCCTCCAAGCATGCCATCATACAAACTCTGGTGAACCTGAGCAATCCTAAGAAAGCGAGCATGGCGTGCTGCGTCCCGACCAAGCTGGATCCGATCACCGTCATGTATCAAGAAAAGGGGGTCATTACGGTCCGACACCTGTACGAGGAGATGAAAGTAGCTAAGTGTGGATGCAGGTAGTTCTGGGCATGCCTTTATGTAGTGAATTATTTTAAAGCAGACAGGGTTAACCTTAGACTATAGAGCTCGACGCTGATCACTATTAAAATCCTTTATCACTTGAAGTAGTCCTCTCAGCTGCTTGTGCACTAAACCTTCTCCGTCACACAGCAGAAACACACCAAACCTACCAAACCATATGCTTTTTAGACTCGCTGGTTTCGTGAAACACTTCTTGTGTTTTGTGAGACATAAACCTTACGGGAATTAATATTATGGTGTTTGCTTTTGAGATGCGTTTGATGTTTTGAATGCAGCGCTCCATTTTGCCTTTCGCATTGTGTGTGCAGTTCAATTATTTCACTCCTTTAACTAGGTGCTCCCGGGACAGTCCTTTAGTGAAATACACTTCAAGTAAATGATGCAAATACATATATACTCTAAAGGGGGTGTAGCAACGCCACAGAACCATTTCGGGTTCCCAAAGAACCTTTTAGTGAGCAGTTTTTATATTTAGAAAAAGCTATTTTTTTGATGACATCGATGGTTTCATTGAGAGCCTTTAACCTCCGTGGAACTTTTCCATTGCACAAACATTTACTTCAGATGTTTAAAATTTTCTTCACACCTAAAACCCTTTTAAGACGTTCATTTTTTAAAAAGAAAAAAATTAACTTTTGTGAAATGGACAATAAAGACCCATTTTTAAGAGTGTAGCGGTTATAGTAAGTAAACTATGAAATTAAGAGGTCGGCTTCCCTTACGTGATTAAAATGTTTGTGTTTTTATTTCATTGAATTTAGAGTTTGAAAGCATTTTGGGACATAGACCAAAAATTAGCGATGCTCTCTCCTAAGCATTTTACATTTAGGCACAGAAACATACTCTCCACAAGTACACAGACGTCAGTGCTTGGCCAAGCGTGCAGTGCGTACTATCAAGACACCTCAAGAGGGAGACAGAGCCGTGGCACTAAACGCTTGTGGCGTATGTTCAGCTAGACTTGCAACGAAAGCAGAAGAAGCTGACGGTGTTGTCACATCTAGAGTTCATTTCAGGTCCACATCTAAAAGTTCTCAAGTACTTTAATATTAAATCTAGGGTCACTTTAATCTACTTCTCCACTCATTCCATCCATAGTAGACTTCCATAGTATAGGAAAAATACTATTGAAGTCAAAGGTGTCCCAAAACTCAAAATGTCTTCCTTTGTGTTTTGACAGAACAGAAAAAAATTATACAGGTTTGGAACTACTCCAGGGTGAGAATATGATTTTTCTTTTTTGGTTGAACTGTTCCTTTAACAAATTGTGTGGCATTTTTGTATGTAAGAAAACTACGTATTAATAATGAGACTTTTTCCAGAAATATGCCTGCATTCGCTCTTTTTTTGTACTTATTGTGCTCACATACATTTTCCAGCAGACTATTTATTTTTTCATTTATTAATTTATTTTTTCCTTCCAAAAAGAAAAGTGTATATAATCCATTATTTTTGCTTTTTGCGATGTATTTCTAGCGTATATATATATTTATATTTGCATACAAACTATTTAGTTTTACAATGGTTATTTTGTAAATTGTTTTATATTTCATTATCAATAAAATACATCAAAGCCATTTCGGTTTGGGCTTCTTTTATTTAGGCGGGGCGAAGCAATTCAATTCAGTGTTAAGTTGCATGATCCTCAAACAACAAAATCTACCTTTGCACGGACATCATAGCATCCGAACACTTCTGGTACATTCTTGCTTTGTTCGATTGCTTTAAAAACAAAAACAGACCAATCATAAAGAACTCAAGGACTGATAAATCAAGGTAACCTGTTTCTGTCTCCAGCTTAGAAGCATTTCTTCACATCAGATGCACTGCACAAAACTTAAAAAGAGATTGGCAATTCCTGATTGGCCACATGGAATCAGCAGATAGAATTACATAAGACTCTGAGCATTAAAAGATAAAGCAAGATTAACAGCGCAGCACCAATTAGTGTTGAGTGAATGTGGAGTTATATAATTTCATCCTGTAAAAGTGGCCAGGGCCTCTAAATTCACTCTAATGCTCCGATGTTCAGGTCAATGCTAGAAAAGAACGGAGGGAGAAAATCTATAAGCAGATTTTTAAAAACAACAACGACACACATTCTTTGCCAACGAGTGAATGAATGATCTTATTTTAGAAAAACAGTAATATGTTGATTATTATACAATCAAATCCTTCACAGTTACGGTAAGCAATCTGTGTTACGGTTTCATGTAACGAGGCCAGCTAATTGCATCTTAGTGTTCGTTAAATAGACGACTGTTTACCTGTGAAATAATGTCATTAGCCTAACCCAGACGTTCAAAGCTTGACCTTATTTTCCTCATGCTGTGATGACCACGCTGCGAGGACCGTAGAGAAGAGAATATACTGCATTTAGACTATTGCTATTGCTTAAATGCTTTCAGCAAAACCAAAGGCGTTTAAAACGTTGAGCCAAAAAAATGGCTAAACTTTTCAAATCGATATATTTTGCACTTAAGCGTTTTGTCTCATGATTCGATTTCCTTACAAACGAACAACTAGCTTTTACCCAAACATTAAAATCGTCATTTGTCATCTGTCATCACCTTCTTGTCATTACAAAAATATATAAAACACAAGTTTTAAAAAATGTTTACAGTTAAAGTCAGTGGGGTCCAAACAACCTCCTTTATACGCTTACATATAGCAGTTTTAACAATACAGATCAAGTCAAAGCACTTAACAGTATTAAATAGGAGAATAGAGTGTCAGTAATGCATAATTAAACACAGTTAAAGGCATCTCATTATTGAATTCAGAGACGGCCAGCTTAAATTAAGTGGAAGTTATGTAGCGCTTTTTTACGATACAAATCATTGTATTGCATTAAGTGTCCCCATGTAAGCAAGCAAACTATTGACTTTCATTATTTGGACAAAAGAAAAAAGACATTTTGCTAAATGTGTTCCATAGACATATGTAGTATGTGAGATTTGGGTGTGAACCAAGCCCTTAGTCATGATGAAAGCCAGAGATTTGATATTCTCTGACATTTTCAGTTATTGATTTTTATCTGTGATTGCATTGCTGATGCACTTCAGTTAATGCGATTAAAGGTTTATTCCGAGCAAAATCCTCTTATGCGGGTTGCTGTTGTCAAAAACCTAGTAGAGAAAACAGTGTCGTTTAACAAAGGACCTCTTCGGGCAAAAGATGGCAGGAACTGTAGGACTTTTTGCTCTGTTCGTAGTCGCTTGCCAGGTCCTGCTCATCGATGCATCGTTTCAGCCCGCACTTGTCCTGGACATGGCTAAAATTCTGCTCGAAAACTATTGCTTCCCAGAGAATCTAGTTGGCATGCGGGAGGCGATCCAACAAGCCATAAGCAGCGGAGAGATCTTACTCATCTCTGATCGGAAAACCCTGGCAGCTGTACTGAGTGCCGGCGTTCAAGGTGCACTCAATGACCCCAGACTGACCGTGTCTTACGAGCCTAATTATACTCCGATCACGCCACCCGCGCTCCAGTCGCTGCCCACGGAACAGCTGATACGGCTAATCAGGAATACTGTTAAACTGGAGCTGATGGATAACGACGTCGGTTACCTGAGGATTGACCGTATTATAGGTCAGGAGACTGCTGCAAAATTGGGACGCCTCCTTCACGACAACATCTGGAAGAAGGTCGCCCATACATCTGCGATGATCTTTGATCTGCGTTTCAGCACAGCAGGAGAGATCTCCGGCGTGCCATACATTATTTCATACTTTTCGGACTCTGAGCCGCTTTTGCACATAGACACAATCTATGAACGACCCACCAACACTACTAAGGAGTTATGGACGATGCCGAATCTTCTGGGTGAACGATATGGGAAATTAAAAGAGCTAATCGTTTTAATCAGCAAGCGCACTACGGGGGCAGCAGAAGCTGTAGCCTACATCCTAAAACACCTAAAAAGAGCCATTATTGTTGGAGAAAGGTCGGCTGGTGGGTCGGTTAAGGTTGATAAGTTAAGGGTTGGCAATTCTGGGTTTTATATAACAGTCCCTGTTGCTAAATCCGTGAACCCCATCACGGGACAGAGTTGGGAGGTGACCGGGGTGTCTCCATCCGTTAACATTAACCCAAAGGAAGGGATCTCCAAAGCCAAATCCCTCATCACCATCAGAAAATCAATCCTGAAAGCGGTTCAAAGAGTGTCAGATATCATTCAACGATTTTATGCATTCAAAGATAAAATCCCAGCTTTGCTCAACCACCTTTCTAAAACAGATTTTTCCACAGTGATTTCTGAAGAGGATTTGGCGTCGAAACTTAATTACGAGCTGCAGTCCATCTTTGAAGACCCTCGTTTAAATATTAAGACTTTGCAAGGATCATCCGACAAGGGGCAAGAACCACCGACAACACCTTCATCTGTTGGTAATCTAAACGATGCATCCTTCAAACTGGAAATTATATCAGGAAACATTGGATATCTGCGATTCGACAGGTTCCCGACAGCTACAGTTTTGATAGAACTAGAGGATCAAATGAAAGAGAAGATCTGGCAACCAGTCAGAGACACAGAAAACCTGATTATTGACCTGCGCTATAACACCGGCGGATCCACCGAGGCCTTGCCCATTCTGCTTTCCTACATGTTTGACGTCTCATCAAAAACCCACCTCTTTTCAATCTACGACAGCATCCAGAACGTGACCGTTGATTTTCACACCCTCCGTAACATCAGTGGGCCTTCCTATGGTTCCAGGAAAGGTGTTTATATTTTGACAAGCTACAACACAGCTGAAGCTGGAGAAGAGTTTGCGTACCTGATGCAGTCCTTGCACCGAGGCACTGTTGTAGGAGAAATCACTTCCGGAATGCTCCTTCATTCCAGGACTTTTCCAGTCGAGGAAACAAGCCTCGGCATTACCGTCCCTGTTGTGAATTTCATCGATATACACGGGGAATGCTGGCTTGGAGGTGGAGTCGTTCCAGATGCCATAGTGCTTGCCGAAGATGCAGTTGAGCGAGGTCAAGAAATCATTGCGTTTCACAAAGATATTCCAGCTTTGGTGCGAGAAGCTGGAGAGCTCTTGGAAAAACATTACACTGGAGCTGAGATTGCAGCTAAAGCGAGTAAACTGCTACAGTCCAAACTAACAGAAGGACTTTATCGCTCAGTCGTTGACTATGAATCTCTTGCATCTCAACTCACCGCAGATCTCCAAGAGATCTCAGGGGATCACAGGCTGCACATTTTTAACTGTGAAATTGAACCAGAATCCCTTCACAGTGTTCCCAAAATCCCTTCTCCTGAAGAGGCAGGGTTCATCATTGATGCTATGTTCAAAGTAGAGGTATTGCCTGGAAATATTGGCTATTTGAGATCCGACATGATGGAAGACATAAAGGTTCTGCGAGCAATTGGTCCCCAGCTTGTCAGAGTTGTATGGAACAAACTGGTGAACACGGAAATGCTCATAATTGATCTGAGATATAACACAGGCGGCTATTCCACAGCTATTCCACTCCTTTGTACCTATTTCTTTGACGCACAACCCTTGAAACACCTTTACACTATTTTTGATCCCCCCAAAAGAAATGCAACAAAGGTTATGACCCTTCCCGAAGTGCTAGGACAAAGGTACGGCTCTCAGAAAGACATCTATATCTTGACAAGTCACATAACTGGATCAGCTGCTGAAGCGTTCACCAGAACAATGAAAGACCTGAAAAGGGCCACTGTTATTGGAGAGCCCACTGTCGGAGGTGCCCTCTCGAGTGGAACGTACCAAATTGGGAACAGCATCCTATATGTTTCCATTCCCAACCAAGCCGTTTTGAGCGCGGTTACTGGAAAAGCATGGAGCGTGTCTGGTGTTGAACCACATATAGCCGCTCAATCAAGTGAGGCGCTCAGTGTTGCCCAGAAAATTATTAGTGCAAAAGACCAAAAGAAAAAGTCAGGGAAATAGTACTATAGGCTTCATTATGAGCAATGTACGATGAACAAAATAATATAAATAAGTTAACAGAAGTTAATCCTTTAAATGTTATATCTGGTGTATATAATTGCATAGCAATAATCATTCTTGAAAATAAAATGAGCTTTTGATGGTGTGCTTGTTTGCATAATCAAACTGACGTAACAAATAGACATGATAATAGAATAAAATTAAATAGAAGACACCATTTTTAAAATAATTCTTCTCTGCTCAGCAAGCTTGCATTTATTTAACCCAAAATTAGTAATATTGTGAAATATTTTTATTATTTAAAATTACTGCTGTGTATTTGTTCCTGTGCAAGATGAATTTTCAGTATCCTGTCTTCAGTATCATGTGATCCTTTAGAAATTATTCTAATAAGATAATTTGATTTTCAAGAAACATTATTATTATTATTATTATTATTCAAAGGCAGAGTCCTTTTTTTCAGGATTCTTTGATGAACACAAAGATCCAGAGATCCAAAGCAATAAAGCAGAGATAAAAAGCTTTTGTAACATTATACACTATACCATTCAAAAGCTTATAATTAAAGTTAAATATTAAAAGCCATTTATAATTTTACAAAGTATTTCTATTTCATTTAAATGCAATTCTTCTGATCTTTCTATTCATCAAAGAAACCTGAAAAATTCTACTCAATGTAATGTAAACTTTTTTAAGCATTAAATCAAAATATTAGAATTATTTTAGAAGGATGTGACTGGAACAACGATCCTAAAATTTCAGCTTTGAAGTCACAGGAATAAATTACATTTTAAAATATATTCAAATACAAAACAGTTATTTTAAATAGTAAAAATATTTCACAGTATTACTGCTTTGGCAGTATTTTTGGCTCAGGCTTGTTGAGCAGAAGAGAATTCTTTAAAAAAAACCTTATTGTAAAAAAAAATCTTATTGTTCAAAAAAATCTTTTAACTGGTAGTATATGTAACATACATATTTAGCTTGTTATTGTCTAACTGAAGAACTTTGGCTAATGAGATTAAGGTTTTATTGTGAGGAAAAGCTTCTTATGCATGTGTTAACAGAAACCTGACGGTCGAAGCAGACTCAGTAGACAAACCTCCTCGGAGAAGCACTGTTCGGCTGCTCAGTATTAGCAGCAATCCAAATCAGAGCACAATGGCTCAAGCTCTGCTTCTACTAGCATCGCTGCTGGTCTTCAGCAATGTGGCTCACTGTAATTTCTCTCCAACACTTATCGCGGACATGGCAAAAATTCTGATGGACAACTACTGCTCACCAGAAAAACTCGCCGGCATGGAAGAGGCAATCGACGCTGCCAGCAGTAACACGGAGATCCTCAGCATTTCAGATCCTGCGTCCCTTGCCAGTGTTCTGACTGATGGGGTCAAACAAACAATTTTTGATTCCAGAGTACAAGTCACATACGAGCCAGGTTTCGTGCCTCTAAAACCCCCAGCTATGCCTGACATCCCACCGGAGCAGCTGGCGGAAATGATCAAAGCCACAGTCAAAGTCGAGGTCCTGGATGGAAACATTGGTTACCTGAGGATCCAGCACATCATTGGAGAGGAGATGGCTCAGAAAGTTGGACCTATTTTGCTGGAGTACATCTGGGATAAAATCCTTCCAACATCCGCCATGATTCTTGACTTGCGTAGCGCAGTCACTGGTGAGCTGTCTGGAATCCCATACATCGTGTCCTACTACACCGATCCCGAGCCTCTACTCCACATTGATTCTGTGTACGATCGCACCTCTGATGTCACCATAGAGCTGTGGTCCATGCCGACCCTATTGGGAAAGAGGTATGGCACCTCCAAACCCTTGATTATTCTGACGAGCAAGAATACTCTCGGGATTGCAGAAGATGTGGCATACTGCCTTAAAAACCTTAAAAGGGCCACCGTCGTTGGGGAGAACACGGCTGGGGGAAGTATAAAAATCAACAAAATCAAGGTGGGTGACACTGACTTCTATGTGACGGTGCCGGTTGCTAAGTCTATAAACCCCATCACTGGAAAGAGCTGGGAGGTCAACGGAGTGGCACCAGATGTTGAAGTTGCTGCAGAAGATGCCCTTGACGCTGCCATTGCAATCATTAAACTCCGTGCTGAAATCCCAGAGTTGCTCCAGACTGCAGCCACACTGGTCGCAGACAACTACGCGTTTCCGAGCATCGGGGATGATGTTGCTGAGAAGCTGGGAGCTGTCGCGGCTGGCGGGGAATACCATCTGATCTCCACAAAGAAAGAACTGGAAGCAAAGCTCTCGGCTGACCTCCTAAAACTGTCAGGAGACAAGTGTCTGAAGGCCACCAGCAACATCCCCGCACTTCCTCCGAAGGTAAGTCACCAAATCATCAATAAAACGATAAATTGGCCGTCGGGCCAAAATTACGAACGAAACTGTCCTTTAAATTCCAGAATCTCACACCTGAGATGTTCGTTGAGCTCATCAAAGTTTCTTTCCACACTGATGTATTGGAAAACAATGTTGGCTACCTTCGCTTTGACATGTTTGGAGATTTTGAACATGTTGCTAAGATCATTGCGGAGCATGTCTGGAATAAAGTGGTGGACACTGATGCGCTGATCATCGATTTGAGGTGATTTTTCTATTGGATATGTGTATGTCGCTCTAATGTGTACAAATTTAGTCCATAATGTGTATGATCATTTTATATTTTAAGGAACAATGTTGGTGGGTCCACCTCCTCCATTGCTGGCTTTTGCTCATACTTCTTTGAAGATGACAAGCAGATTGCGCTAGACCACGTGTACGACAGACCCTCCAACACCACAAGAGATCTTCTGACCCTCACAGAACTTACAGGTACATTAAGTTTTCCTATTTCTGTCCTATTCCTTACATGTTAATAATTTTACATTAGATTGTTTGATCTATACCCAAGAAGTGCAGTGTCCTATATGCCATATCCATAGAACACTAGTATTTCCAGAAGCTAAAGAACGGTTTTAAGTCAGTTATTTCTGTCTTTTGCTGCAGTGTGTCACTAACAAATACAATTTTACATTAACAAGCATTAATTTTGCCATTAAAGGAACATGGGACCTTTCTATACTGCCCAGCAATTTCAGGCGCTGTGTAATATCATTGAACCTGCTGCAGCCTTGGTTCCTTGATTATTATGAAAGATTATTGATTATTATATCAGCCTAGAAAAATCGCATGTTTTCATTTTTCGCTGGTCTTGGTACACAATGTAACTACAGAAGTTAGTTTTAAATAGAAAAAATAACAAAACTATTTAGTCGTTTTTCAGCGTGATGCTAACGGTCTAATCAGATTCAATGATCTATGCTAAGCTATGCTAAATGTGCTACCTCCAGACCCGGAGATCGGCTGAATGAATTCAAAAACGTTAAAACTCGTTTTAAAAACGTTTAGTCTGTCTCGGTTTGTTCTGGTTCTTCATGTCATTTGAGACTGACTGATGAGGATCAGATCAGATCTCAGTGTGAAGCAAACTAAAATCAATGGCAAAAAGAATGTTTGGAAAGATATTTCCTACGGACACACTAGACTTAAAATCATTCTTTAGCTGTATGTTCTAATCATTCTGGCTACCGTTGTATAAAACTGCAAAACTAACAGTGCATTTCTGCTCTTTATAGGCAGGAGATACGGCAGTAAAAAGAGTGTGATAGTCGTCACTAGCGGTGCGACCGCTGGAGCCGCTGAGGAGTTTGTTTTCATCATGAAGAGGCTGGGACGTGCAATGATTATCGGTGAGACAACCCACGGAGGCTGTCACCCCCCAGAGACCTTCAGTGTTGGCGAAAGCGACATCTTTCTGTCTATTCCAATCAGCCATTCAGACACTGCTCAGGGCCCTTCCTGGGAGGGTGCTGGCATCGCCCCTCATATTCCCGTACCCGCTGATGCTGCCCTCGACACGGCAAAGGGCATCCTCAATAAGCATTTTTCTGGCCAAAAATAAGTCATTCTTCTGGGCCTGGTATGGAAGCCAAATGATACTGCAAATTAGTTATTTGGAAGGATGCCATGTTTTGAAGACGCTGTCATAATCTGTGTAGAAAGTCCCTTTTTCTATTCCTTTGCTTTTTTCTGTATTATTTCTAACCCAAAGCGTGCATTCTCTACAGCACACTTAGTAGAGGAGAATGCAATAAATGTTCTCAAAGTGATATTCAGACTAGGCCTGTTCTTGAACATATGTGTTGGGTTCTTTGTGCAGATTAATATTCGTTTATGCTTGTGTCGTATTAACAAACTCATAAAACTTGTCTTGTTCCAAAAGCAACTTGAATCTTTTTCAGTATAACCCAGGTGGAAAAGTGTTATATTTGGAGTTATATTGCAATCAAATGATAATAAAAACCACATGGAAACCTTTGGTATTGTGGGTAAAATGGGTTTAACAAACATAAACCAATTCCAGACATGCTTATTTATTTGAAAGCCTCTTGTAATTCTTCCAGATTATTTGTGAGCGGATTATTTACCTCTACTTATCCGCTTGCAGTCTCAACAAAAATCAGTTACAACATTCACACACTCACTCAACAATGCTCATATTTGGTACGTACAAAAAAAAAACCCTTTTTGCTCACTTGAGGTCATCACAAACCTATTTACCACATCTTTTCTTTGAGATATTAGCAGCAAAGAACCAGAAGATGGCAGCACATCTTCTTTAACTGATGGCCAAAGTAAACTGCTGTCAAGCACATCCACTGCCATACTAAAATTACAATTATACAGCACCTGCTGGCCACAGACTTTACTGGATGATAAATACTATCCTCAATACTAATGGTACGTTTCAAAGCAATAAACATGCAATGTAAGCTTTGTGTTGCTTCATGATAAACAAGAAGTTGTTACTGGTGGTTATAAGTTTTGAGCACACTTATTGGATTATTGTCATTGGTATTACCACAGTTTTACTACAAACACCATAAACTATGGTTAATTTGTGGTTAAAATGGTTGAATTTAACTGTGGTTTTGGGGATTTTTTATTTGTAGTAAAACCATGGTTAATTTTTCTAAGGGCTATGGTCAAGACAACCTCACAGCTAATATCTCCCTGCTGTTTTTTTTTTTTTTTTTTTTTTTTTTTAAATAGCCACAAGATAAAATCAAGATGAATTTTTATTGTAACTAATGGACTGTGTTGACAAAAGTGCTGTAGACATTTTTATCATGAAATGGTAAACCCTTAGTAAACTAATTTCACAGTTAATTATCTAATTTTGCAGCAGTAAAATATATGATATGATATGATAACATGAAATATATGATATAATAACAGCATGACCTGTAGATAGGGAATATGTGTTATGTATTAAAAATATAATTAAATGACATCATGTTTTTCTCAAACATAGTGAGTGTGGTAAAAGCCCCCAGCGGACAATGAGCAATTACTGTAGGAACATCACATCCTTTGTTTTTTCATCAAATGCATTAGCTGTTTGAATAAAAATAGTTGGGTTTTACATTTAAAAATGACCTCAAGTTAGCATCAGCTAACAAAATGTTTAAAATAGACTGCTGTAATCATTACTGATTATATTAATTTTAGTGTTAAACTGCCTGTATTCTTATTTAGTATAAAGGAAGTTGTTTGTCAGACTCGGGGGTACAAATAAAATCTTTGTTCTAATAACTTGGTTTATAATTTTATGCCATTGCCACTAAAACTACGATATATACATTCACTTTTTTCACAGAAAAAAGACAATCTTTAAAGACCTCCAGGTCTAGCGGAAGGAATTTTAGCTGTAGCTTAGCATACATCATTGAATCTGATTGGACCGTTAGCATCACGCTTAAAACTGACACTTTAAAAAAGAGCTTCAATATTTTTCCTATTTAGAACTTGATTAGTTCAATTGTGTACCGACGTAAAATGAAAAGGTGAGCTTTTCTAGGCTAATATAACTAGGAACTATACTCTTCATGTTATATAATAAAGGTTTTCACTCAACTTGTGTGTGTCTGAAGTCATAGGGGTTATGCTCATTTAATGCACCACGATACAAGTTTTCAGCTCACTCCTTGAATAGAGATGCCCTGTTAAACTGTAGTCTTATAAAGAGTCAGTCCTGTTTCTTAATCTAGTTGAAAGGCTGAATTCACTGTATTTATGTAACGTTTTGCCGAAAGCTTATGACTATAGAGTTAAGAGAGTTTTGAACAAATCCGTTGACTGATTGATTCAATGACTCACAACATCAAAAAAAACCTCTCTTACGCCAACTACTGGTAGCGATGTAGACTGATGAAAAAAACAGACAAAGTAGCCTACACATAAGAAAAGGAGGAACAAATCAAACAGAAACGATCATTTATTATAGAGGTCCATTGTTGGTAATAAAATTATTGTTTCTAAAATGGGCAAAAGTAAATATTTCTCTATTGCAGTTTTACATTTACTTCCTCAATCAGCAGACAAGCAGAAAAAAGCATGGTAAAACCCCTATATTTCGCCTATCCAAAGGAAGGGAGGAAACCTTCAAGGAGCAGGAGAAGAAACTGACCCAATTTTTTTTTTTCTGCAAGGGTAGAAATATGACACCAGCTCGTCTTCTGCCAGCTCCGAGCCTGGGCTCTTTTCTCAAACGACTCGGTCTTTGCTTTGCACATTACCATCAAACATCAAGAGCTTGAACGAAACGCATCTGGCCTTTTTTAAACACGTGGATTTCGCGCAGCAACAGTTTTCCAAACCCCCCACAAAAACAACAAACCGGCTAGTTTTGTGTGTGTTTTTTTTACACAAAGAAATCCAAACAGACGCTTGGGAAGTCGTTTCTTTTGGTGTTTTTTCCTGGACGTCGTCTTGCATTTTGGGAATAGCGCGTTTTGCTCTTCTCTCAAGCCCGGAGTTACTCTTTTCAGACCGATGTGAGCAAGGACTGCGTCAACATCCGCAAAACTGCTCTTCTTTGTGTGCATCCTTCCCTCAGGATCTCAGTAGGGGATGATGTGAATGGCCGTCGGCTTTCTCGAGGATTGATGTGTTTGTGTTAAGAAACGATGGCTCGTTCAGTAGTAAAAATGTGTTTCGGCGTACTTTTCTTTGGACTTTTGTTGTTGGCGCTTCCATCCGCGAGAGCGCAAGAAGATGTGGAGGAGGAGAGATCATGTCAGGGCGCCTTTGACTTGTATTTCGTCCTTGACAAGTAAGTAACGTACAATTCAATCGTCCGTGCACTTTTTCTGAACAAAGAATCCCGTCTCTCTCTCTCTCTAAGCGTAAAAGAAAGTTGGTCTGTGAGCCATATCTTTAGTCTCTCTGCTCTAACAGCTGGCGAACCTTCTGGCCTCCAACATAAAGCCTTCAGTCGCATATAAAGTGCAAATGTTAGGGATGTTTTTGCGGTCTGTCGGCCTGATGTTTTCCACACTGAGAGGTACTGCCTGGGTAAAGTAGGCCAGGAACTTTTCCATTCACATCCTCCGTCTTTTCCCAAAATTTCTCACATTCGGCGTCGCCAAAACAGAAAATCACCAGATGTCCATTGTTTGGCATGGCTTTGCTGGGTTCAGTGAGAGTTCAGGGGTATATCGATGACTGTTTAACAGAAGGCATCCCGTTTATTTCTATTGTGCCAGCTTGTTGTTTTGTGCTCTGTCTGTGTAAAGATGAGAAGAGGGTGGTACGAGCCAAGTCTGCTGAATAAGCACTTCATTCCTCTGTGGTTCTCTTTTCCTGCCTCTTGTCCTTTACCATTGTTAAACAGACCCAGAAATCAACATCCTTTCCCACGATTCGACCGGGAAGATTCTTTACAGGATGTTTAGTCTGATTTTTCTTCACCTTTTTGCATGCATGCGTAAAACGAGAGGGTCCTTAAGTAAACCCAACTTGTGTTTTTACATAAACTCGTCTAAATAAATTGGGGGATTTCAGCTTTTTATATAAGATGAAGTTGAGCTTGATTAATGTTAGTTGGAATAACTCGTGCAACCGAGTTGATCATACTTGAAAAATGTGTGAAAAACCCAGATAAACTCAATGCAACAATTTAAGTTGAAATAGTTGAAAATTGTGTCTTCAGCAAAATGTGAGTTGAGCAAAACCGACCAGGCTGTCTTTACAATCATATATAGCTTCATGAGACTCACGTGTTGATGTGTGGGTTGTCTGAAACTGCAAAAATATCAATTGGATTTCTTTGTTTAGATGCTTTAGATGGTTTTGATCCATGAATGTGTAGTTCAAGGCCCTTTGATGAAAGGATATTTATATTATTTGACCGTGTGTCAGAAGTTCAGCATGTGCTGCTGAAGAAATATTTTAGGTCATACTGGATAAAATTAGCAGTGAAAACATTAGAAACCATCAAATGCACCATAAATCCTGTGTGCTATATGTCATTTAATTTTCATGTGTCATGCAACATGCTCTGGAACTGATCAGCTGAGAAAAACTATATAACTCATGCGAGGTCCTTTTCCACCCAGTTTTTTCTCATGATGTGATGGCAGAAGACAGAGCCAACCCAAGCACCCCCTCTTTTTTCACTTTACAGACTTTGGAAAAACTGACATTTAGTGAAATCGCATGCACACGAACATCTGTAGCCCTTACAGAACATTACAAGCCTTCAGCTTCAACAATTTAAGTCATTTCCTGTGCATGCATTATTGAATATTTTTAATCACCGTGCCATTGCGTGCATAGACGTCGGTGTCACTTTATCTGTTTTATCACCAAGTAAGCTGAAGATGAAACATCACAAACAACAGCTCTATTGCACAAGAGCGTTTGGCTTAAGGTGCACCGTTATTGGACTTCTGAGAAGGGGCTTTCCTGGATTTGTTTTCGAGGAATTGGCATGTTTATCTGTCAAAAAGGATCCATCTCACCACAACCTCACAAAAGAGGTCCTTAAAATCACTTGGGAAGTTTGAACATCTTTTACCTTAAAAAAAATAGTATTTTAAACCAATTACCAACTCAAGCAGACAGACCAGAAGGTTAAAATTAAATATCCTCTTAGTCAATTTAAAAGTAGGCATCATTGTGGAAAGTCCCAGCATATCATTGGAATATCGGTTACATAAATAGAAAACGTGGGGTTAAAAAAAGGCTAGATTTACAGAAATTATTACGTAAATCGTCTTCGAGATTGTCCTTTGCCTGGCATCATTGCTTCCACTTCTGCTTTGATGTGGCCCAAAGGCTTTCTGGGAAGTTGTGGCCTTGGGAAGTGATTCAGAACCAGTCTACCAGTTCATGGCCTGCTGTTTAACAAGTTGAATAAAACAGAAAAGAGAGAAACTGTCTGTGTGCTTAGTGTGCTATTTGCACTGAACATCTCGGCTGAATTTTGCCGGTGCTTTCTCATGTGAAACACAAACAATGTTTGGTCCATATCATGGGGACAATTTATTGTCCGTGTAATGCATTCTTGTTGCATTAGCAACACCAAAGTCAGGGTTTGACTCCCAGTGAAATCCATTAAATAAAATTGAATCTAATCTACACTTTAAAGGCAATGTAAGTCACTTCAGATAAAACCACGTGCCAAATGCACACGTTAAAGATATTATAATGCAATAAAGGGCTTAATAACATCGGATCCCATTGAAGACCTTGTCAAAAGTCATGGAGTAAATGATGACAAGACATTTTTTGGCCACCTGAGACCACCTGACTCTTTGGATTGGTAATTGTTTATTAAAATCTTTGTCCATAAACAATGACACACGTTGTCGTCTGTTTTACTTTATGATCATTGTGAAACATCACTGCGTTAATCATAGTTTTGTTTCCACTAACTGTTGTTTAGCTTAAGATAACCCAGGCGTTGAGTCATCTCTTTCAAAACAGCCAGAATAACAGCTGTAGTGTGCCAAGGATTCAGAAATGTCGAGAGAGCCCTGTCGAGTTTCTCCCCAATGCACCCAAGTTCAGCTTCACCTACGGGTAAAGCTCCTGGAACAGTTTTAGGAGACATGCATTCCTAGTTAAATGTTATCACACACCACAAATCTCCTTTCTGGATCCAGACCAGAGACTGCTGTGAAGTTTACCCAGGGCGTAAAAGAGTATTCGGATATGCAGAAAACTTGTGTTTTCCAGCACAGAAAACTGAAAGACTAAAAGCGAGAAATTCAGAAGCATAAGCTCAGATTCCCAGCACGGATCCTAAAAAATGTTAATGGTTTTTCAGTTGAACTGCCGTTCAGTCATTCATCAACATAGAACGGGATGCATTAACCAAATTGGACAATTGTAAAAGTTTTTTTTTCTTGACACATCACCATTTTCATAGCTTGCGAGATTTACAGTAAAAAAGAAAAAGCGAGAATCCCATTCTTTTAACTACAGCTCCTTTTCCCCAGACAACCCAAAGTCTGCAAACATGTATGAGTAAAATGAATGACATGATATATGCATACGTATATGTTTTATTAACTCTTCTGTACGCACATTTTTCTGAAAGCATCAACAAATCCAGTAAATTCATCTGTTTATTCTCTGTAATGCCTCTGTAATGTAATTCACCCCTGCAATGCACCCATGCTTTATACCTACACTTAAATGCGAAAGGTAGTGTTTCGTCTTTAATTATACTTAACAGAATGATCTTGCATTGCTTCTTTGACACTTTTACAGTCAAATGACCAGTAAGTGATTCCAAAAACACATTTAGTTTAGTTTCGAAAGCAGATGAATGTGAATCTGGAATCATTTTATCACGTTGGTTGCTGCACATATTGCATGCTAAAGTAACGTATAGCCTACACTAAAGTTAACCGACAGTGCTAAGAAAAGGAATGGGATGAAAACACAAATAATCTTTGAGCTCTTTTACGTACGAGACAGATTCATATCACCAGCGCAGTGTTGTACCGGGTGTGCTACTGAGTAAGTTTACCACATCAGTAAAGCCAAATATATATGAAGCTGGAACTAGTGTTAGCTTAGTAATGTTCAAGGAACTGCGCAAAAACAAGTCTAAGTTTATTAATCGATAATCTGTAATCAGAATTTGCGTGAAAAGGAACAAAGTTGCTGGTGTTTTACTGCCACTAGTGTTCAGCTGGAAACTGTATGTATAGGATGGGCTTCCAAATGTGAGCCAATGTTGTCCGAATCTAAAAAAAAAGAAGCAGAAGGACTCACAGGAAACAGCTGCTAATTCAGCAAAAATCTTAAATGTGATTTATTGGTTGTTTACTGAGTTTAGGGGTGTCACAAAAAAACCTCACCACACCTATTTGTTTGAATATTTCATGCGTGCTATTGCAAGATGCTGTTTATAAACACTGAGGAGATCACCCGGACGTGTTCTGTTAAACTTCTCTGGGCCTAGAAGATGTTTGAGGGCCCGGAGGAGCCGTTAAAGCAGCAGCGTCAGGGAGTTGTCGCCGTAATATCCTTACCATGTCTCAGGCATCACAAAGCAGGCTGCTAATGCTGACTTCACATAAACCTTCACCCGTCCTCCTTGAACATTATTATTAGCGCTTCACAAACCCCTTTAATCTGAAACACCGACAGGTAACTGCACTCGACAGCTAAGAGAAGCTGTGTTTTGGTTTCTGATATGAAAAGCCAGATTAGGATTCGATCTCGAGGGAAGGCCGAACTCAGAGACCTATAAGAAAGAGCAACACGCTCTTCTAATTAGCCCCTTTCCAAATATTACTCCAATGAGTCTTTCCGTCTTGGCTCTTGTTGCATCAAACCGCAATGACTTTCACATGTCTTAACATATGTGCAATTATATACCAAGAGTTGTGTAACTGTAGAAAACACGAGTTTTGGGGGTCGTTTAAAGGATGACGTCGCTGTTCCCAGATCGCTCGTAACTCCTTTCTCTGCGAATTAGGATCATCTTCCGAGTGGGAATCTTGCTGGCTCTATAGGGTTTGGTATAACCCATTAAAATTAGATCAAAGGAGGGCACCGCAACATATTTCATCGAGGATCTCACTTGAGAATAGACCACTTCCTTTCCTAACGCTGTTTGCACAGGTGAGAAATCTGCAAGCTAGGCACCAATCCCACGATTGCCGTTACCTCAAGAAAGTCCTGCTTCCAACACAAACAGTGTCCATTGTGATGTTCGAAAATCTGAAGTTTAAAACCGCGGCAAGCCCTTAGCATGACCTGCGTATTCTCGCCAGCGTTCACCTCTGTGTTTCTTATGGTCTGTCTTGCAGTTTCAGAGCGTGCTGGCTGTGCGCTGGCCCATCTTTTGTTGACTGTGTTATAAAAACATCTTCCTCCCACGCCGTTCCAGAAAGAGCTTTTCGAGAGCATTCATCACTCTCCTTCAGGATAAAACAAAGCCATTAGCTTAGCATTTCTCTGAAGGAACACAAACAGCTTTTTAAGATGGGTCATTTTATAAAAAATATAAAATTCGATTTAGAGAGTTGGGTCAAATAGGTTATAATATGTGCAATGATTGTCAAATTTTACTGTTTTAATGGTAACACTTTACAGTAAGGTTCATTAGTGAACCTGAATTAAGAATGAACTATACTTGTACATGATATATTAATGTTAATTTCAGCATTATTAAATTTTGTTAGTGTGAATGCACTGTGAGCCCACACGAACAAACAACAAATTATATTATTTACACTAAAAAAGATTTCTAAATAGTGTGATACATGTATTGTTTTATTGTTTGTTCATGTTAGTTAATACATTAATGTTAACAAATAACAGTTTATTGTAAAGTGTTACCATTTTAATACACGCTACCACTCAAAAACATTAATTAATTTTTGAAATAATATTTTATTGTATGTTTTTGTAATGTAAAAGTTGCATGGAAAGATAAATCTCATCTGCTGCATTTATTTGATCATAAATAAAGTATAAACGGTAATACTGTGAAGCTATTTTTTGTTTGAATGTTATAAATGAAAACTGGATTAATGATGTTGAAAATGCAACTATATAGATGTAAATGACATTAAAATAGTCCAAGTGTTGCAGTTTTTACAGTTTTTATAATCTAATAAATGCTTATTATTTTTAATCTTTAGTGCATCACAGAGAGTTTTTCTTATTTTAACCTTTTATTAAAAATCTAGTAACTAATTTAATTGCAATTTTATGTCGTCCCCCCTTTGTCTTCATGAAAATGTCCTTTTGTTCTGCCCCGATCACTAGCACTTATTTTTGTAGGAGCAAATAAACAAAAAACTCTTTGCATTGCGTTTCAGCTCTGTTACCTTCATATTTTCCCATTACGTCAATAGATAACGATATTTCGCTGTAGTTTCAGGAATTAAACTCACCATGGAAAAGTTAGCATGCACCCATTCTATCATTTTATCTTACATTTTGTTGTTTTTTTAGTAGAGATTGATAGTAGCATCAACCCTATTACGTTTCACAATCTTGATAAAATAAATGTTATGTTACCATCAGCTGGTCTGACACAATGCATAATCACTTCATCTGACATCTTACAGAAACGTACTTAAAAGTCACCTTGTCAGACGGCCAGTGGCACCGGCTTCATTACTGTTATGTCTGGCGTGTTACATCAGTCTGTGAATGCCATTTACACAACGCAGAGCCTGTTTCTGCCGCGTGTTTCACCAATTAGTCAAACTGACTCAAGAGCAGATCAGTAGAGCCAATTAGCTCGTTTCCCATTTGTCATCCAGAACTAACGAATTAGCACAGGTCGCCTCTCGGGGCTGAGACGGGAAATGACCAGCTGTCATAAAGCATTTACAGCTGCGCCTCGGGGAGAAAACAACGTAGGGGGCGAAATTAGATGGCTTTTTATAAGTTGAAAGCGTGGATGACTAATTGGATGAACTGTCAGCCGTATTGATCCGATGCATTAAGAGCAGAAGCATCCCATTCACTGATTGTTTGACCTCTTTCTCTTCAGGTCAGGGAGCGTCAAACACCACTGGCTCGAAATCTACACTTTTGTCGAACACTTGGCCGAGAAGTTCACCAGGTACTAAAGCATCTCTCGAGCAAGCGCATTATAGGAATCAGCGGAACGGCATGTTTTTGTTGACATGATCCAATTGCGTAAGATTGGCGAAGTAGGCCACGGATGATTTTGCGAATGCATTTTAGAGATTTCTGCAAACTGTAAACATTTCTGGTCTGTTTTTCATCGCCTCTCAGCCCAATGCTGCGGATGTCCTTCATCGTGTTCTCAACCAGAGGAAACACAATCATGAGACTCACGGAAAACAGGTGCGGAAAGACACGTCTTCTGGTGCTGCACATTTTTGGTTGTCTATTATCTTAATCTTCTCTTTTTTTTCTTTTCTCAAAGGGAGACCATAAGAAAAGGCCTTAATGCTCTCAGACGAGAGATCCCAGGCGGTGATACATTCATGCATCTTGGTCTAGAAAAGGTAAAATGTTCGAATGAAATATGTTTGTCATTCAGATGTACTAATTTTAATGTCTTTTAACAATATTATTTACATTTATTCGCAGGCAAACGAGCAAATACACCAGGAAAACTTTGGTAGGTTTACATTAATGACAAGTCAAGTCATCTTAAAAAAATCGAAATGCATACATGTCAAGTATACTACAAACATATTTATGTGATTAATGAAATGCCTTGCGACTGTGCTTGTAGTATACGAATATGGTATAGTTAAAGTCTTTTAAATCAAACTTAAATGCACTTTCATTGTGTGAAAGTAGTACAAGAAGTGCAATTAAATGTATGCTAAGTATATCTGTTTGTGGTGGGAACGTTTGCAAGAACACTTTGAATATTTAGCATTTAGCATTTAGCATTTTAGGCTTAATTTTAAGAAATGTGCATTGTGCATTTATAATTGCATTTATATCAGTAAGCCTCAAGTTATCAGTAAATATGTTAGTTGAATTTAACTATACTTAGTATGTAATGTATTTTTAAAAAGGTTTTTATGAGGGTTTATATATTACGAATATAATTTTTTGAAGCAGCTTTACAGGATTATAACAGAATCAAAGATGCAAATGTCTTCAATTCAGCTGTAAAGCAAGTCTAAAAAGTCAATATTTGAAGTCACAGTTCACCCCAAAATAACAATTTTCAACAATCATCGTATTTTATGTTCAGTCAGTCAACCAGCATTCTTCAAAATGTCTTCTTTTGTGTTCAACAGTAATATAGGTTTGGAACAACTTAAGTAAACAGTAGCAGAATTTGCAATATTTTGAGTGAACTGTTCCTTTAGGTCAGTTAGTCAGCTATACAGAAGACAGAGTCATCAAGTCAGTGCTAAACTCTATTACAGTTTGCTCTGAGCTGAACATCTTGACTTTGTAGGAACCGCGAGTGTCATAATTGCTCTGACGGACGGCGAGCTTCAAGAACATCAGCTGATAGCAGCTCAGCAGGAGGTACGTGACGCTCGGCGTTCATTTTGCAGACGTTTAGAAAGCTAAAAATGCACAGTATTTAATTATGATTGCATGATGTCTGATCAGGCAGCACGAGCTCGGACGTTGGGTGCCATCGTGTATTGCGTCGGCGTTAAGGACTTCAATGAGACGCAGGTGCTGATAATCTACCGTTGATGACTTATTTGTCTTGCATTAAAGCAGCAATAAATACTAACAAACAATGATGGAGAATCCTCCAAAAATGAACTGAACCAGGGAATGAAAACTATGCACTTTATACGAAGGAAACTGATCAGCTGTAAATAATGATGGTTTTGTCCTGTTCTAGCTGGCTACCATCGCAGACACCAGTAAGCATGTGTTTCCGGTCTTGGGAGGATTCCAGGCGCTGAGAGGAATGATCGACTCGGTAAACTCCGGCATTTGGTTATGTGGAAGATTCATTAAAAAAATTGCGTATTGTACAGATTCGAGTTCCTGCTTTTAGCTCTTTTCAGAGGCAGTTCTGTCCAAGCGTCTCCAAAAATGAAATTCTTTCATCGTTTGCTTTCCCTCATGTTGACTTTAGTTTATCTTTAGTAAACAACTGAGATCCTTTTAATGAGAGCTTTCTGTCCCTTCATTGAAAGTCCAGATAATCAAAACTGGTGATAAAGTCACTGAAAATGAAAATGAACCTAAACGAATGGTTTATTTAATAAAAAAAACCTAAATTAAATCAGTTTACGAATCTTGAATTAATGTGCATATGGATTCAATTGTGTTTCATAGTGTCCTATGTTTTGAAACTGGTGGAGTTTTTTTTATTTTGCTATATTTCCCAATGATGATTGATGAAATTTGAATAAATGATGTGTATGACATATTTTTCTGTTTTTAGATCATCAAAAAATCCTGCATTGAGATTTTGGCAGCGGAGCCGTCCAGCGTATGTGCAGGAGGTATGAAAATGATATATATGAGCAGTTTATTTGCAAAAACAGTTAACAGTTCTCATAAATCATGTTTTTTTAATTGTGCATTCCAATTAATCTCAATCAAGCATTCAAACTGCAGTTGGGTTATTTTGACTAGGTTCAAAAACAGCCACAGTCACAATAAAAAGACTTTTGATCAAGAAATATGAATTCACGTCTCCTCGTGGATTATGCACGTGCCATAAATCTTTTGAACCCATTAAGTCTGTAACACTTAATGACTGATTTAATTTCCATTCCCAGAACGTCACTCTCCTGGACTAGATTTCTGTTTAAACATCAGCGTTGTACATCATAATTACTCAAATAGAAATGAGCACGGAAGGGAAACATAAGGGAAGACTTGAACATGAGTTTGGAGCACACTTCAATCGTTTACCCAGCATTCCTTGAGCTCTGATGATTTCAGCAGGAAGACAATGACCCAAGTGCTGAAAATACAGTTGATATTTGTGAGGACAATGACTTCGTTTATCAGCAGCGTCTGTGGGAATCTGTGTTTCAGAGTCGTTTCAGGTGGTGGTGAGAGGAAACGGGTTTCGACACGCCAGGAACATCGACCAGGTCCTGTGCAGCTTCAAAATCAACGACACGGTCACGCTCAGTGAGTGTCTCCTGTTACGACCCATTTTAAAGAGTGAGGTGCAAACAAGACGTTCTAACGGGATTCCAGCCACAGTCAACAGATGAACAAACCAACATGAGCATTTGAAGTTATTTATTGGGTTAACAAGTAAAATTAATATATAGAAGGAGCATTGATTTCAGAGAGACCCAAGGCCAAAACAATAAACCAAAAGGGCTTAATAAAATAAAATATATAAATTACCTAAGGATAAGGAAAAGAAAATACAAATCAACTTCCCTAACTCCCTAGGCAAAAACACATCGCCAAAATTATATCAAAAATAAAGGGCAGATCTCTCCTACGCTCCAGAGTGGTTACTTCAACATTACACTTCTTTTGTTGTTAACTGAAACCGACAAAAACATAACGGCGAGGGAGGTAGACGTCTGTTGGCTGTGGTGGAATCCGGAGCTCTTCACGCCATAGCCGCAAACGCCGAAGTGAGCTCGCCATGTTTTGGGAGCGCCGCCCTTTTAAAGACGTCCCCATCAGGATTCGTCCAATCACGTCCCTCGAAGAACAGCCAATCCCTGCACACATACATTCAAAATACACAAACCCCGATGCCGGGTACCGTAACACTCCAAATGAACCTTTAACCACACGCAAAATGAACATAATATATATGTGTGTGTGTGTGTGTGTGTGTGCTATGTATATTTATTAAGTATATATGCATGTATATATTCAAGGAAAATATGTTGTTTATATGTTAATACATTTATATATATAATATAAATCAGCGGATCATAAAGTGTGATACGAGTACTCAGGCTCTGTTTATTGGTGCGCAGATTAATATCAAAAGAAATTCCCAACAGTGACTTTGTGTCTATAGAAAGCACTTTAAATGTAAGCAAAGTGTCTAAATGTAAGGTTTCAGATACGTTTTTGGAGAATAAAATGTCAAAATTAGTTTGAAAACAACATACAAATACATTGTCATTCAGTCTAAAAATTCAAAAATGTACAATTTTGGGCTGAGCGTAATATGATGTGCCATAAATCGATTTTTGTTGTAAATATGCCTGACAAAATCAGGGAAAAATGTGTGATATTTATTTTTGTCTCAGAAAAACAAAATTGCAATACATATTTTATTATTTGGGGAAAAATCAACAAACAACAATTTAAATCAGTATTAGACTTATTATTTATTTAGTTGAACCATTTTGAATTTTTCCGTCTTTGACCAATATACATGTAAATATTCTCAAAATATATGCTGTATGTGTGTGTGTATTATATATATATATATATACACACTGTACACACACACATATAAACAAAAGCTTTTATTTTGAATTAATGGTTTGACGGCTCTCAAACATTTGATCCTTCTGTTTACAGACGAGAAGCCTGCGAGCGTTGAAGACACGTTCCTGCTGTGTCCTGCTCCCGTTATAGATGAAGTTGGAAAGTAAGTGTGAGGTCTGCCATGCATTAGGCCGTGTTTACGATCCGTGTCAAAGGTCACATTCCACTTCCTGTGCAGCCCTCTGTTCTCAGCTATGAGGTCATGCTGCCATGGCTTTCTTTTTCCTGTCAAAACTGAAGAATGATGTCAGCGGCTCTGAGGAGCCACTAAAAGCAGATAGTTCCTCAGAAATCGTTGTGTTCATCACACCTACTCTTTCTCTGTTTTTTCGTCTTTCCCTTTACTGCACCCATAAACCCTTAAGGATCCATATTTTCTCAGAAAAAGAAAAAAAATAATTGGTGGGGAAAAATATGTATGTAAGATCTTTACAATTACAATAAAATTTTTGCAGTTGTAAATAAAACTATTTGTACTTCAAGGTTAACTCGAAATAGAAATGCTGAAAAAAAAAGTTTAATAAAATATATATATATATTTTAAATAAATGTTACTTAATGTTTGAATTAACTGGATATTAATGCGATGTTTAACAGTTTTTAAAAATAATCAATATAAATCTTCTGATCAGAGTTTTTGGTCCATCAGTGTTTGTTTGGTGCGAAAGTTTATTCAGTTTCCAGCAAAAACGTAGCTTTTCTTCTCATTAATGATCGCGTGGCCAAACATCATCATTTTTTTGCGCCGGGGAATGTGAAGCTAATCTGAAGTAGATGCTCTCCATCAGAGAAAACGGTCTTATCTGTGAGAAACGCAGACTTGGCCTCTGTGTGTCAGGAGACAAACCTCGGCGGGAATGCTGAGCATTTGCAAAGCTGTTTTTATCAAATGTTTGAGACGCTAGACAGCTGACTTCAACAAAAGTTAACCAGCACCCCGCGGAGCTCTGTGAGGCTGCCAATTATGGTCTGCGAGGCATTTTTCATACAACTAAACATCTTTGTGTAAAAAATGTAAGAGGAATCTAGCGGGGTTGTTTTTGGCACTCAGGCCCCTCTGAATCCCGTCGGTCTGGTTTAGTGCTTTTTTGGACCCTGCTGTGCAACGTTACAGGATTTGCTGGCTTTCAAAGTGACAAATATGGGTATGAAAATTGATGTTTGTTCTTTGCGCTTCAGGGTGGTGTACCTGCAAGTCAGCATGAACGAGGGTTTGTCGTTCATCACCAGCTCCGTTCACATCACTACAACCGAGTGTGTAAGTCTGAGCCACCTTTTCCATGCAGTGGTGCTTACACCATTTTACGATTAATAATTGTCTATGGCAGCCCTATGTTGGGAATGTAGGAAAATGATGAAAATTGGCACACTTGTAGCGATGGTCATTAATAGTGATCTGACCAACTTTTGGCATCCTAGGACTAACTCAGTTCAAATATTCACTTTTCAAGCATTCTAGAAAAATCTGGCTTTTGCTCCTGATTATGCTCCTCAAACTGATGAAATTTTTATCTACTGCTCCTTATAAATTGGTCCAATTCTTCTCAAAATCGGAAGATACGATCTTTGGACCGAGCCGCATCGAAATGACAGAACAGATATTTTTGACCTAGTGGTAAAAGTTGTGACCTTAACGAGGTTGACTCAAAATCGGTTCAGATCCTGTATCTCGCCTAAACCTTGTTCAATCAAAATTAAACTTGGTACGCTTTATCAATACCAGGATCTGAGGGTCCATACCAAATTTTGAGCCAGTGCCACCTACGGGTCTGGAGATATACTAAAAATGCCTCTTTTGGCTAATAACTTTTGAATAGTTATAATCTTGGATACAGATTTACTAAACATTCTCGTCGGAATGTGTTTAGGTGTCACTTTTTAATTACTTCCATTCAATCAAAGCAGTTGCTATATCTAAATATAGATTGCAATTATGCTAGATCATAAATCATTGGAGAGTTAAAGGGTGGTCTTTAGTTCGTAACCCCTTATTTTCTTTGCATTCTGCTCTCCTCACGTTCAGGTCGTCCCCTATCATCATTTTCTCTTCACGAACCCCTTCACCCCACAAACACACACACATCGAGGGCCAAACCGCAGACAAAGCCCCAGAACGATGCCGTCTCTGATTCTCACTGCGCGGGCTTCAGGCCACAACCACAGAGTCACTTTTATGAAGCATTTCTTCTCCAGATCCTTCACAAATGCACTGTGCGCTTCCCGTTCTTTTCCCGTGAATTACTTTCTAAAATTAAGGATACACAGTTTTTGGTTTGCCATAGCTGGTCTTTGGATGAAAATCAGTATTTTTAAAAGATCATTTCGCATTTTACTGGAAAATATGACACGCAAATTCTAATAATTGTGTTAATAGTGCTTTAATATTTAAACACTATTTGGTGTCGTAATGATGTGAATATATGCACTAGTGAAGACACATTCATGATGCACAAGTCTTCATTATTACCAGTATATTGTTAGTTAAATAGTTCAATTAAATTGAAGGTCAAATTACAGTATGGCATGAATCTTGTATCCGTGAATGATAATAATTGTGTGTTTTTCAGTTTGACGGCACTATCCTCCTGATCACCCTGCTGGTGCTGTTTCTTCTGCTGGCTCTGCTGTTTATGTGGTGGTTCTGGCCGCTTTGCTGCACTGTAGTAAGTCATCGCCTCATTTCCTGTAAAAATCAGTCTTCATACGTTCTCACATAACATCTTCCAGCACTGTGTTCACCTGGGGGACAAAGTCCTATAGATTTGCGGTAAAGACTGAAGTTGAACGATTTAAGTTGGTAGATTGGTCAGCTCGTCTACAGCTGCTCTGTTTTTGTGTGTAATGTGACTTGTGCCTGTGGTCGTGTGATTATTTGACACAACGTCTTTCCGCAGGTGATCAAGGAACCTCCGCCTCCTCCTCCACCGGAACCGGTAAGTTACAGCTTTATCTGCTACTAAAGCGTTAAACATCACAGACAGCGCACATTGATGAATATGTACGGGTCTCTGGAGAGAGAGAGACTGTATGAGCTGAGATTACCTGCTTCTGATAAAGCATCCATTTTTCATCTCAATCTCATATTCACAATAAAACATTGAATGTCCATATCTTTGTCATACTATCCTTTCATGAGTATTACTTATATATACATAATAATACAAATATTGTCAACTTTTGATTTATTTACATTTTATTTTTAAGTACTGCTATTATTAGTATGAGTATTACTTATAGCAATTTATATATGCGCTACAACATGCATGTGTGTAGTACTACAATAACAATAGTTATCATTAATTGTTAACAGTTCTAATATTGTCAACTTTTTTATTTAAATCAATACATTTTATTATATTATTTTACTAAATAATATATCAACTTATTACATTTTATGCAATACTGATTTATTTTACACAATTTTACATTTCATGGTAAAAAAATGCATGTAATTTTGAAATAATATGTAAATCGTGATGGCAATAATGACATTTTGAAAACTCTTTATGGCAATCATATTTCGTAGAAAGTAAATACCTTTCATAGTATACACATTTTTTTAGCATATATATTTATTTTATAAAAACACATAACTGCGTTCTTAGGGATATGAGCTAAAAAAATATTAAAACAAGATGTATTGTGAAGTCTTCAGTCTTCTGTGTCAGTCTGCTCCCTATTTCAGTAATAAGTGCACTAAATTTTGCAGTAAATTACAGTAAGTGTGACTGTAGTTGAACTACTGTAAATAAGTATGCATGTAGTTGAAAAGGTACAGTTTGAAATCAGATCAGATCAGAGTCTCATCTTCTGTATTCAGTAGCAAAACCCATGCCAGCATTAAACCACAGCAGAGTTAGAAGGAACTGAATTTTCTTGAGATTCATGAAGAGGCTTTAATGAAAACCATCAGATGATTTTGAGTGTAACAACATCAACATGTCAGAGAAGCGCTGGCAGATGTTTCCCACCTGTCGTGTTTCTGTAAATGATGTGCAATGTTTTTGGTCTTCAGGAGTCAGATGATGAAGACGGGATGCCGAAGAAGAAATGGCCCACGGTGGACGCCTCGTATTACGGCGGTCGAGGAGTCGGAGGAATTAAACGAATGGAGGTGGGATTCCTCAAAAGAGGAGATGGAATCTTAGAAAAAATGTGTTGTGTGATTATTATTGAAATAACTTGAACTGAACTTCATTAAATAAAATGTAGCCGTCGGAGGAAGAAATGAAATTGTCTTGTAGTGATTGTGAAAGAAGTCTCTTCTGCTCACCAAGGCTGTATTTATTTGATAAAAAATACAGTAATATTGTCAAACATTATCAGAATGTCAAATAGCAAATAGTATATATATTAGGGATGCACCGAAATGAAAATTCTTGGCCAAAAGCGAAAACCGAAAAATAGGAAACCAAGGCCGAAAACTAAAACACTGAAATAAATTATGTAAAATTATGTGAAATTATGCCTCCTGAAAGGTTGTAAAATGAAATGAAAAGTGCATTAAAATTTTTTCTCCGTAGGACTACTACAAGAAAGTGCATTCAGAACAAGTGCAACTGCTTAAAGATACAACAATATTTTCCCTGTAGGCCTTCAAACATAATGGTGTTTCAAAAAAACACTGCCGTAGCCCATATGTTAAGTGTAGAATCTTAACAACAACAAATGCACCAAGAATTGCCTCGCCTTTTCTAAAACGTCCTCCACACGGAGTGGGCATGCTCGGAGGCGTTTTCTGTTTCTGTGTCGCGTTCCTCTCGTATTCAGCGTAGCGATCGGAATGCTTTGAAACCAGACGTGGAGAAAGTCTTTGCAGATGCATCCCTTCTTGAAATTTTGGCGTTACATGTCTTGCAAATCGCTGTCTGTGTGTCTTTCTCAGATATACTGAAATACATCCACACAGATACGTTCAGACAAGCACATGCAGGTCGCGGTTTTGGGCCGTTTTCGGCCAAGTATTTTCTGTGGGCCGAATATTCGGTGCATCCCTAATATACATGCGTACACACAACTAGATTTCTCTCAAATTTATAATAAAAATTCATTTGAAGTTTTTAGAAGTGTAGCATCAAAACATCTTAGAAGGAGAACCAAAAACTGCGTTGGCGTAAGATCTGTAACCGGTTTCAGAAGATCTGATCGGATGTTTTGTCTCTGGTCCAGGTTCGCTGGGGAGGGAAGGGCTCTACCGAGGAGGGGGCCAAGCTGGAAAAACCCAAAAACGCTGTCATAAAGATGCCCGAGCAGGAGTTTGAACCCTTTGAACCCAAGCCCAAAAAACCAAACAGAAAGCCAGCTCAAGACAGGAAGTGGTACTCTCCCATTAGGGTAAAGAAGCTTCGTCATCATCGTCGTTTACTGAAGTTTCTGAAGTTCAAAGCACATCGTAAGTGTTATTCTCTTCTTTTTAGGGTAAACTCGACGCGATCCTGGCTCTTTTCCGACGTGGATATGATCAAGTTTCACTTATGAGGCCGCAGCCGGGAGATCATGTGAGTATCTCCGTGATCAAAGACTCTTTAAGGGCTTAGCATTGTCTTTCATCCAGAAGTATGATGTCAAACAAACTCCTCCAACAACAAACAGTCTGAGCCAAAGCTTTCAAGGCGTTGGAGCCTCATAAATCAAGGTCCTGTGGACGTTTAGACTCATTCCTCTTGGCCTCGGCCAGACGTTTCCTTACCTTTCATTGACCAGCAAGAAACTTCATAGGCACAGCGCGCCACCTGCGTCAAATCAGTAGCCATAAAAGTGAAATAAAACACAAATGTAGACGCTTTCCAGACAGGCCGACCCTTACATATGCAGAGCAGCCACATGCTCTGACTTCTCGATTTTGTCAAATCGCAGGTCATCGGAACTGATTTGGAGTTTTGAGATGAACTATCTCCAGGTGTGAGATAAACTGTTTAATGTGTGTGCGTGTGAGAAAAACCTTTTTAACTAGAATTCCTTGTTTAAGAGTATCTGGCAAATTTAGCAAGCAAGGAGTCGTTAAGCCTTTCATAATCAATGCATGCTTTGGTTCTGGTGGGGTTTTTGAGCCGGCTGGTTTTAATCGCCTCGAGCGAAAGGTTGCATGACGCAAAGGAATGGTTTTCACCTCCTCGTCCTGTAATGCCTGGGCCTCTCCGCTGCTCTGTGGTTTGTGACGAGAGGCCTGAAAAATGCCCAGACCGACTCTTTTCTCTCGCTCTCGTTCTTTCTGAGTATGGAAAACAAATGAAACGGGCATCATTTCCTGTCTAAAATTGCATTAAGAGGACATAAAATATATCCAGCAGTGCTTGTGCTGTGGAGGAAGAACTCGCTGCGTCGGTTAAAACAAGGTCATCTCTTAAAGTTTTACTTGGGAAAGCGTAGAAAAGTGAAGAAAAATCGGTTTCACTAGATATATGTTATTAGTATTAATTAATACATAAATATGCAGTGCCATACCACAAAGGTTTGGAATAATTTAGATAATGCTTCTGAAAGGAGATTCTTCTGCACATGAATAATGCAAAAGCAGTTGTTGTGAACAGGTTTGTTATAGTTAACAATAAAAATACACAAATAAATTACTTGAAGTAAAATAAACACTATAAATGAAATGTAAAAAAAGAATATATAATGTAATAATTATAAAAACATTTTCGGCTATTTGCAAAAGCAACATTAAACAGAAATTAAAATACACAAATCACATAGACTCAAAATTGTGAAAAAAATACACAACAAAATTGCTAAAACAATACATTGTATAATATATATATATATATATATATATATATATATATATATATATATATATATATATATATATATATATATATATACAACAAAATGATTAAAACTTTAAAATAAAGATAAGGCAGAAAATGCAAAACATAAAAAAATAAAAGAATTTTAATACTATAATTTTATAGCAATGATACCCTAATTATGAAACATTTTTGCTTTGTATTTAAATATATTTCAAAACAAATGTAATCTGCATGATTTCCTGACTAAAACTGTATTAAGAGAACAAAATTGTCATCAGTTTCTGTTTAATACATAATTCATTACATATGCACTACCGCTCAAACATTTGGAATAATGATGTTTTTGTTACACCCTACAAAACTGAATTAATTTGACCAACAATATAATAAAAACAATAATATAGTGAACAGGGCTATTAAACATACCTAAAAGCATAAAATCCTCATTACATGAACATTAAACTGTGTAAAATTGCATAAAGTCGACACAAACTCTATCCAGCGGCGCTTGTTCTGTGGAAGAAGTTGAAAACAAGGTCATGGCAATGCTTTTACTCTCGTAATGCAATTTTTCTCTTTCTTAAACAAGCAAATTCTCTTTCTGTACTTTGCTCTCAGGTTTGGCTTCACCGTGTGTGTCTGGAGTGGAAAGCAGCACTTCTTCCAGGGGTTCATGTTGTTTCTGCTTGGTTTCAGAGTTTGTGTGTGCATATGTCTCCTATAGTGTATCATTATCTGCGCGCGGCCTGTTTTTCTCATTTGTTCCCGGGTTTAAGCTCTCTTCCTCGTGCCTCTGTGTCCCATAATGCACAGGGATCAGCTTTCCTCTGACGTCAAAGCTTTAGGTTTGCGTCGTCCCCTCCTCCACCGTGATACAGATGTTACAGTCACCTCAGACTGCTTTCTGACCCCAGCTACAGCTGCTGATGTGTCAGGAGGTCGTTCTCCTTTAAAACACCTACTTCACCCGTCATTAAGGGGGCCTTAACAACTCTTAATGTGAGGAAAACACACGTAAAACACTGAGCTGGAGTTCAGGACTTTTTCACATTTTTAAGCATGTTTAAGTACCAGAACAATACCAAAACAATTATTAGAAAAATAAAAATGATATACATAGATAAATTAGATACATTTTCTGATTTTTAAACACAAAAGTCAGCTTGTTGTACTCTTTATATATTCATATATATATTTGTCACGTTATGAAAGTTGCACGCAATAAGGCCGGAAATATTTAGCACGTAAAATGTATTAATAATATCTGATTTCATTTTAGATTTCAATTCTGTTTAATTATGAGAGGTAAAGTGAAAGTAAATAAAAATTGTTTTGATTCAATTATTATATTTATTACATATTTAATATTCTTTGGTGAATTGTGCACAATAATACCAGGAATATTTATTAGAAAAATAACCTGATAAATAAATACTCTATTTTAATTAGATATTAAAATATGTTAAGACGATGCAATGATTTGTGTACAGCAAGGAAGTGTATCAAGGAAGTAAATATTAATATAATTTAATTTTATATTTAATATCATTTTATTTAAATATATAATCATGTTTTTGTTTTAGCTAAATTAAAGTGAGAAAGTTGCCATGACAGCTAGCTGAAATAAAAACAAGTTATAATATTAAGTATTTATGTTTCTTAAATTTACATTTAACATTTCATTTATTTAAAGTCACAAAAGTATTGTTTTAGTTTTAGTTTTTAATGATAAAAACCCTGGTTTAAAGGTGTCCAGGCGTTTTGGTTGGTTGTTTTTTTTTTTAACAGGGTTTGGGGTTATAGAGGACTTTCAGAGTCTTTCCATGATGCATAATTTGCAATTCTGGGTGATTTCATCTGTGGTTTTCACAGAGCTCCAGCCAGTGTGTGTGTGTGTGTGTGTGTGTGTGTGTGTGTGTGTGTGTGTGTGTGTGTGTGTGTGTGTGTGTGTGTGTGTGTGTGTGTGTGTGTGTGTGTGTGTGTGTGTGTGTGTGTGTGTGTGTGTGTGTGTGTGTGTGTGTGTGTGTGTGTGTGTGTGTGTGTGTGTGTGTGTGTGTGTGTGTGTGTGTGTGTGTGTGTGTGTGTGTGTGTGTGTGTGTGTGTGTGTGTGTGTGTGTGTGTGTGTGTGTGTGTGTGTGTGTGTGTGTGTGTGTGTGTGTGAGTGTGTGTGTGTGTGTGTGTGTGTGTGTGTGTGTGTGTGTGTGTGTGTGTGAGCTAAAGAAAGAACAGCTCAGAGTTGGGCGTCATTCTGGAAGCGGGAGCGAGTAATGCTGGAGCGTCCAGCAGATGAGCTCAGCGGTGTGACCTGCTTCTTCTTCTCTCCTCAGGGTCGGTGCATCAACTTCCAGCGAGTTAAAGAAGAGGCGGCGGCGGCCAAAGCAGCTCCTCGCGCTCAGAGCCCAGCTCCACCTCCTCCAGACTATCAGCCCGAGCCCAGCCCCGTCAGCTCACCTCCGAACCGAGGCCCTCCGCTGCCCCAGCCTCCGCCCGGACCCCCGCCCGCCCGGGCCCCGCCCTGTCCCCCTCCGGCCCGGGCCCCGCCGAGACCCTGAGACAAACACCCAGCCCTCAGAGCATCCTACGGCCAAAACAAGCCAGGCTAGCAGAAGCGCACCTCCGCAGTGCACTTAAAGTGCTGCTTCCACACACTAGCTTTGTACTTAATACACTAAAAATGATTCTTTAGCACCGCTTAAGATCAACTAAGAGCACTCAACTGTGCTATTCCGGGACACCGTGAACATGAAGTAAACAATCGTCGATTAGCAGACGGCAATAGAAGCTTTCCGAATGAAAATGTAAGTGCTAAGACAAGTCTGTGAACTAAATGCTAACAGACTTAATATATGGGTAATGTATGTGAGTCTATTTTTTCACACACAAAGAAAACAAGTGCATAGAGTAGAAAAAGAACATTTGTTTGTTGTCGTCAAGTGCTTTTTTTAATACAAGAACAAATAGAATAGATCGAGTAAGAGGGTCAAATAAAGATGGAAGCGGTGTGTTTTTAGCAGTTTCGAGTTTCTCAGGAGCTTATCTTTCTTGAAGCGTCTCGGAGACGCAGTTCTTCTGGATCGAGTCTGTCTCGGTGTGTTTCTTCACGTCCTTCCAGAGAGACTGATGACGATCAGATCTCAGACATCTCACTGGATTCTTCCAATTAATGGCTAAACGAATGTTTGAAAAGTAAACTGATATACAGTTAGCGTATTCAGTTACCGCTTCCATCTTTCATACACTAGTACAACAACATAGTACGTTAAAAGCCCATTTCAGCTCATATTCACGGTGTCTGGTAATAGCACAGTTGAGGACGCGTTTAGTCGAGTACTAAGAAGCACTAAAGAATCATTTTCAGTGTATGAAGTACAAAATTATTGCGCAGAAATAGAGCACTTAAAATACATTATGGAAGTGCGTTTCTTTAACCAGGGAAACCAAAAAAATCCATGTGCTATTTATCACTCAGCTTCGATTAGGATGTGCTGTGTCGTTTGTTGCTGGACAGCAAAAAATGTAAGAAAAGCAAAAAAGAAATAACTGTCGTGACAAAAATTCAACTACTGAGTTTTCCGTAGGCAGAATAAGAGAGACCGCTTTCAGCTTCGTGCTCTTTTTCATCAGGCTTTTAAAGCACATATGAATCCTACGAGCTTCTGATATCATGCCAAAACGTCCAAAGTAACCAGTATTAGATGCTATGTTATATACTGTCCGTGCCTCTCGAGTATTTTGGGTTTTTTTTTTTTTTACACAGTGTTGAGTTGCAGGTTTTCTCAGGTGAGTCTCTGATCCTGTAGGAAGGGAATATGAGGAACGCGAGTGACGAACGCGAAAAGACGGGGTTTCTTTTCGACTGTGGATTGAGGATGAGCGTGCCGCAGGTTCCTCGGTTTAGGTTTAGGTTTAGGGTTGCTCTTAAATCACGCGGTTGCTGGAATTCCGACAGATTCTGGAAGGTGCAAAAGTGGGATTTAAGAACGGTTTCCATTTTATCACGGATCTTTATCTGCACTGAAATATACGGTAACCTAAAATGTAAATGTAGTGTTTTTTTGTTTAAATCAGCGCGTATAGCGTCAACGAATCAACCTAAATATATGCGTTTTTTTACCAGCGAAAGCCATTTTATAGGGTTAAAACTGCTTTTTAAGGTAACGACTTCCAGTTACCGGTTTACAGTGTGGGTAAATGTCACGAAAATAAGGCCGGGTCACGTTTCACACCGAGATGAAAAGAAAAACCTTTTTAATGACATTATTTTGACATTATAGCCCCAAATTCTCATTACCGTATTGCATCCAAAAAAATAACACCATGATTGTCAATAGTGTTTTTTATTACATTATCGGTATCATAATACAACACTTTTAGTGAATGTATAAACCAATTTGCATATTGCAAAATTCAGAGATTCTGAGTGTTTTTTTTCCTCAGAATTCAGATTTCGTTTTGTTTTCCGTATTTGCAATCTTACTATTCTCACTCTTTATTTTTGTCTGAATTCTGGCTTTATGCTGACTAGGGAGATGAGTTCAGAACGGTGAGATAAACACTTGCAGGGTTTTTTTTTTTTATATATATCTTGTGGAAGAAACACAATGCAATATTTATAGCTGCAGATATTAAAGGAAGCACGACAAATATTACTATGACGTGTAAGTACAAAATAGAATTCGTTTGAAATTATCCATACAACATTATAATGAGTGTGTGTGTGTGTGTGTGTGTGCGTTACGGTAATGAGAATAAGGGCCGCTTCCTAAATGCTAAATGTCTGAAAGATAGACTGAGTATTTTTGTCCTCTGATGAAGGCGGGTTCTTGATGGGTTCATGAGATCAGGTTTGTTTATTGTGAAGGTTGAAGGTCAGGTCAGTTCTCGTCACGTTTTCTGTATTCCGCAGCTGTACTGTACGTATGTTGATATTCATCTTGTTTCCTTTGCGTTTCATCATCAAACATATTGCAACTGCAGGGCAGTTCACAGCATTTAATTTATTATCCCCACGCCTGAAGGAAGGTACTTGAAAACGACAAGGTGTCCTCTGATACGAACAGGACTCCACAGAACCAGAAAAAAAATCAAAAAAATCACTTAGACTCAGATAACAGCCAGTGCCTTCTGTGTGTCTTGTTTTTTTTATTTTATCAGATTCTTTTGTTTATATGTCATTCAAGTATGATACGGTAGCACTGTTTATGCTTTCGTTGCATTAAAGAAAGATTGGTGCATGAGTTCTGTGTCCCGTCCTCCCCGTCCTGTCATGAAAGTCAAACAGTGCTCCGCTGTGAACGAGCAAACACCTCCATCTCATCTCAGTTAGTAAAATGAGGTATAATGTGGTCCAAACCGAAGCCATTGATGACGACAGCTGCAGTGCGATGCTATAGGTTTGTGCTTTTGTTTGGATTTGTGTTGTTTTATTTGCTTGTGGCGATCGTTTGAACCCTCGTGATCTGTACTCCTCCACAAAAAAAGTTGATACCAGAATTATGAATCACAATTGTATTGTGTTATGATGTAGCGAGTGTATTAACAACGATACTGATGCATCTATTGAAAGGCTCATAAAGTTTAATTTTTCACAGTATTAATAAAGGGCGACTTTCCAGCTTTTACTGCGATCGTCTGGTTATTGGAGCTTGAGTTATTAGGAATGAATCAAGCACTAAAGCTGCTGTATTGCGAGACGATGCACTAAATATGAGAGCGATGGGAGTTTCACCTCCTACTGACCCTTAGAGCAGGTTCATAGTCCACTAAACCTTCTCTGTCTTCTCATATCGTGTTCTTTTAGACAATAATCCAAGGGAAATTAAAAGTGGATAAACTGAATATGATGGAAGAATGAAGTAAACTGAAATCACTGTGTGTGTGTGTGTGTGTGTGTGTGTGTGTGTGTGTGTGTGTGTGTGTGTGTGTGTGTGTGTGTGTGTGTGTGTGTGTGTGTGTGTGTGTGTGTGTGTGTGTGTGTGTGTGTGTGTGTGTGTGTGTGTGTGTGTGTGTGTGTGTGTGTGTGTGTGTGTGTGTGTGTGTGTGTGTGTGTGTGTGTGTGTGTGTGTGTGTGTGTGTGTGTGTGTGTGTGTGTGTGTGTGTGTGTGTGTGTGTGTGTGTGTGTGTGTGTGTGTGTGTGTGTGTGTGTGTGTGTGTGTCTGTGTGTGTGTGTGTGTTAACAATTTGGGTAATTTTTTTATGGCGGGGGTGAAATTGATGGGATTTAATGGGATTCAATATAATTTAAAAAAGGGTTATTCCTGACCATTCAGAATCAATATGGGCTGAATAACTATTTAATAATTCAAAGGCATTCAAGTAATTTTTAAATGTGACCAGAGTTATTTTTTTTTTACTATAGATATACTATTAGAGTTATTACTATATTTTATTGTGATTCTTAAATACTTTTTTTAATATGCAAATAAAGTTTAGCTTTAGTTCGATTGATACTCTGCCTTAAAATAAGTTCAATGTTGCTGTAGCTGAAATATTGTTTACAATTCTATTTCGGATCATTTAAGTTTCATCAAGTATTTCATCTTTTATGGTTTCGCTTTTAGTCAAGTTATAACCCTGAACAGATATTTTGTGCAGAAACTACAGACACGTGTCTGCTGGTGGAGGCTGTTTTCCGCTCTGGAATTCTGGGAATGAGGAGGAGCGGCTCACATGTGCTGAACACAGGTGTGAGAAAACAGAGCAAAACAAGCACTGTTCACACGTTTACAGTACATACAGTAGTCAACATTTGAAGTGGATCAAAAAACTTAAAGTTGTCCAAAAACAAGAACGCCTTTTGCTTTTAGGACAATTTTAGCGAAAGGTTTCATTTGCAAAAACAGATCAAAAATCATGTTTTTTTTTTCACTACGAACACCAATGAATCCCAATCAAACTGCAGTTGGGTTATTTTGATTAGGTTTAAGAAATAGCCGAAAAATACAACCAACTAACACAATAAAATTCAACAAAAGATTGTTCCAAAAAATTTTTTTACAATTTTGCAAAAAAAACTCTTTATATATATTATGTCCTGGCAAATAATAATGTGTATTTTTATTTTGGAAAAAAAATATTTTAGCACACTATTTTTAAAAATCTGTAATCTGAAGGTGCAATAAAAAATATTCAAATATTACCAAAAAAAAATTTAAGTTGAAATGAAATCCTTAGCGATGCACATTACTTGTTGGAAAATCAAGTTTTGATATATTTACAGTAGGAAGATTTACTAAATATCTTTTGTACATGATCTTTACTTCATGTGATTTTTGGCATAAAAGAAAAGTGTATCATTTTGACCCACTATTGTTAAAAATACCTGCGTGCTGATGACTGGGTCAGAAATGACAAACGAAGAAAGCGTCCTCGAATGTTATTTTTTCCGGTTGTGCGCGCTCTTCCTCCTCCTCCTCCTCCTCCTCCGTGCTCATGCGCAGCAGGCCGAGCTGTAAATCCCCCTCGTCTCTGTTTATGCAGGGCCTGACCGCGTCCACCGACACTCGCTGATATTTTTCTGCTCAAAAACCCCGGGCCGAGGGAATGTGCTGATTGTCAGGCTTTTTCGGAGCCGTTCTCACATTGCAACCCCATCTGAACTCCTCCTGCTGTTTGGATGCCCTCGTCTCCAAGGTAACACACAGAGACAGATGTTTCTCGGTTAGCCGAAGCAATTTGTGAGGACAGACGGAGCGCAGAAGACAAGTATAGAGAGCGCAGTCTGACGAGACGTTTTGGAGTGAAAACACTGTAATCAAGACATGACATGAACCCAGCATAAAGCCTTTACCAGGAATGTGAGCGTTTTCATCAAGACATTTGCATAATGTCTGGCTTGTCTGGAGTTCTGTATGTGAAAACATTTGGATGCAAGCCTCTGCTTTTTTTTTTTTGTCAATTATTACTCTCGTGCTTAATAACAGCTAGTCTGAGTGACTTGAAACTTTTTAACATCTCAGCACTGGAAAGATTTTATTTATATATATACATATATATAGATAGATAGATAGATAGATAGATAGATAGATATAGATAGATAGATAGATAGATAGATAGAGAGAAGTCTGGTTTGTCATAAATGAATGAATTCGTAAAGTTGCACCACATGACATTTTTTCAACTAACCTTGGCTTGCCATGAAAAGAACAAATTATCTGATAAAACCTTGTCGAAATGGGTCATCTGCCTGATGTCATTTCCTGTTTTATCATTTTAACTTAATGAACGTGAAAATGTCATGTGGTGTAACCATTAAATAAGTTTTAAACATAAATCATCATTGCGAACACACACGCCATGTCTCTGTACCATTATTATATATTATTTTTATTTATATGAAATATTGTTATAAAAGTTGGCAGGCAGCTGAACGCACAAAGGCAGTACGATGGCGCTGAATTTAAATAAAAATGATACGATTTGATAACTATTTGCTCTTTAACAAATAACAGCTTAATGAGACCAAAGACCTCATCTTTAGTAACAAACTGCTCATTTAAAGTCCAAGCAAGCACATAAACGCTTTAAAAAAAAAGCTCTTAAAGTAACATGCCACTTTTTTTCCAGCTCCTCTACAGTTTGACCATTTTTGAATAATCGATAAATCATCAAGTACTTCCATGCATTCCCTGAGACAAAAGAGTATTGCTTGTTTTTTCTTTAATCAGCCAATCAGATCGAAGAACCAGGAAGAACTCTTTATAGATAAATATATTTATATAATAAATGATGAATTCCGAAACAGTCGCACCACATGACTTAACGTCTTTCAACTAATATTGCCTTCCTATGAAAATGACTAATTATTGTAGAAAATCTGTATGATTTCTGCATGTTTCACGTTCCTCCTCATTGATTTCACATGTTTTTCACAGTCAAGTCGTTTCTTCATCCTGAGTGGACCACACGAGTTTAATATTATATTACATTATATTATATTATATTTAGTGCCGTCAAACATCCAAGCTAAAGGTTTGTGTACAGTGTGTATATTCATTATGTGCATATACATACAAACACATGAATGAATATATTTAAAAGAAATACACACAGCATGCACACATTGTCACGTCTTTGGACTCATTTTTGTGTGCCCTACCTTCCGTTCCTCTTAATCGGATCATTGTCTTCAGCTGTTTCTTGTTCATTTAGTCAATTACCTTGTATATTTAAGTCCTGTGTGTTTGAGTTGTGGTCTATACATGCGGTTTATGTTCTGCCTGCCTGTATATTATGATTTTGTCCGTTTGAAGAGGATTAAAACTATTTAAGTTGATTTATTCTGATCGAGCGCTCCTTCACGCTAAACCACGCCGTATACACACATATATATATATATATATATATATATATATATATATATATATAAAACTAAATACTTGTTTTGGATGTGATTAATCATTTGAAAGCACTGATTATATTACATTAAATACAGTATTATTTTTATTTTCTGAATAGTTAAACTAATGACTCTGTTTCATGCTATTTAAATTTTTCTAATGAAGCCTGTAATAAAATATCATGTCGCACGTTGACGGGATTTTCATTCTAACATCAAAACATCTGATTTCATGAGGTGTCCAGATGAACGTAATCCCGCTCCCTCAGATGTGTGGCGTCGGAGGTGTTACCGCTGAAAGCTGAGGAACGGGCCGTCATGCAAACGTGGCACCCTCCTCTCCTCCCCTTTACTGGCAGCGGCAGACCGCCGGGGCCCCGGGGCCACCGGCTCGGGGAGATTACGCTGACTCCTGCTGGTCAGAGAAGGCCGGCCGCTGCCCGCTCCAGATGTCCACCTCCACAGCAGTCTGAGGCTGGACTCAAGGAGAAAGAAAGCTAAAAACAGCAGAGAAATCTGATCCTAGGTCTAGAAGACGTGGAAAGCAGGGGAAAGATGAGAGAAACAAAAGAGATGGATGAGAAATGAATCATACAATTAGCTTTCTGTCAGTCAAAATGGGGATTTTTTTTTATTATTTAAAGTATTTATTTACTGTGTTTTGGGGTTTAATTCTTAGATAATAATAAGATTATTCTTGACTTATTTTCGACATTTATTTAATGATTTTACAGGGTTTGTATATATTTCATTTTTTTATATTTTCAGAAGTTGGGGTAATGTCTGTAAAATTTAAATTTGTTAATAAATTACGAAATTGATTTATCGGCATTAAACCTATCCACATATACATCTAGTGAGTATATAGCTTACTATATATAACTTAAATACTGTAAAGTGTGTGTGTGTGTGTGTGTGTGTGTGTGTGTGTGTGTGTGTGTGTGTGTGTGTGTGTGTGTTAAAAACACTGCACTCTTTCTTTAAGAATCCAATCCAGGCCAAGACAGTAAACAAGTGGCATGAGTTTGGGGAGGAACTTCCTTTTTTCTGACCAATGGTTGACAAGGGGTGTGTTCAGAAAAACATGTCTGAAAACAATCATTTATAACGAAATTGCAAGCATTTTTTTTTACATTTCCTGGCTAATGCTAAGATAAATTTGAATTTAATATATATTATACTTAATATTTATAATAAATATATTAATAAAAATATTTGTATTATTATACACTGTACAAAAAAGTCGTTTCAACCTGAAATGACTTGTTCCTCGCTGCCTAAAATTTTTAGTTTAGTCGACTAAAATATATTAGTTGTCACTTAAATTAACTTTAAGCACCAAAACATTTTAAGTTGACTCAACAAAAAAATAGGAATTGGGGGTAACAAGTTATTTCAAGTTGAAACTACTTTTTAAGGCGTATTTTCATATTATTGACAGTCAGGAAAGTTACAAACACGTTTTTGAAATAAAATAACATTTTGTGTGTGTGTGTGTGTGTGTTTATATATTATATATTATATTTATTTAGATGAACTCACCATTCACTTTTGTTGTGAAAATGGCAGCCTGGACGTATCTTCCCCACAAAACATACAGAATGGAGATGAGTAAATATATTGTATTAAATATCGGTGTGTTGCTGTATGTTTGAAAATAGAAAATGAAAAGGGCTCTAAACGCAGAGCAGATGCGGGACGTGATGAAGAGTGATGCTGCGTCACACAATAAATCATACAGAATAGAAGCAAATAAAAACACACGTAGAAAGACAGGGTGAGCGTATCTCTAATCATCTTCTTCCGGTCTGGGATCTCAGCGCTTTACGACACACAATTACTGCGGCTCTGGCCTCTTGAAGCAGCATGAGGTGCTCACTTAAAATAATTACAGCCAGGAAGCATTAAGATCAACATTCATGGGTCCAAGCCCTGCTTCACTCACCCATCATTCATGCAGTACTGAGATTTATCAGTCAGGCAGCTTTTACTGCTTCGGCTGAAGATGGGTTTCCATCACCGAGCAGAACTATAAATAAAGAACGTTTTTAAAAAACTGTTTTCTCAAACTTCACAGATGTAGGTGACTCGAGATTTTAAGTCAAACTGTTGCAGTCATATAACGGACTCACTAATAATACACAGTTATCTGTCTGTGTGAAAAACTGAACAGTATTTTTGGGTCACCATTGACTCCCATAGTATTTTCGTTCCTAGTATGGGAGTCAATGGTGACCCAAAAATGGCCGGAACAAACGTTTCTCAAAACATCTTTCTTTGTCTTCTGAAAAACAAAGAAATTCATACAGGTTTGTCTGGGGTTCTGTATATGATTTTTAGATGAACTATTCCTTTAACAAAATCACGTTAATTGATTCATTAGCATATTACACATTCATGAATAAATCAGTGTATATATAAAATGTGTCACATTTGTTTAGTTTTTTAAAATCATGTTTGCTATAGTTTCTGAGCCTTTAAATCAAAACATACTCTTGACTTTATTAAATCGTTACTGCTTTATTTAATCAGAAACACCGCCTAAATGTGTATTTTACCTTTATTTTATTAAAAGTAGGCCAACAGCGCTTCTTCTAAGAGCACATGTAAGTTAACATTTTCCTCTTATCTGCAACACATATTGGCATAATTTTTTATATTTGGCCGACACCGATATTTACATTTAAATCCATTATCGGTCAAATCCGATATCGGTCCAATAATATTGTGCACCCCTAATATATAACACACTGCTCTATAGCAGGGACCAGTATGACCTCTTCTACATTATTTCTTTCCCTGGCTGTGCAGAGATATGCAAATACATTTATGAATTATTAGCAAATACATTATTTTTTTACATTTTCATAAATCATGTTTTTGTTAATCCTGTTATCGTGTTTTTATTGTTTTAATTAGCTGTATTTTTAGTTGTTGTTTTTTTTGTGACCTAATCAAAATAACCCAACCGCAGTTTGATTGAGATCAACTGGAGCGCGCAATGAAATTTTTTTTTAAAAACTGCTACAAAACTGTTTTTGTAAATAAACTCTTGGAATGGCAGGTAAAATGTCCTACAACAGCAATGCAATAGAAATCAATCATTAAAGTGGTCTGTTTAAAGTACTCTAGCTTTAACTGAGTGGAAATAAAGCAGGTCTGAGCTGGTGTGATCGGGTGGGGCGTGGTCTAATTAGCATATTCATGAACCCGCCCACACTAAAGGAGGTGAATGTGTGGAGTTACATTCAAGTCATTTTAAGACATTGGGAAATTATTTTCATGGGGAAAAGGGTGTTCTGCGAGGTTTTTCTGGCTGAAGTGAGTTTGTACTGAAAACAGAAAGAGAGCGAGAGATCAGACGGGTTCTGTCTGCTTTACAAACCTCTCTAATCCAGATTAAACGCATCCAATGTACTGTACCCCACACGCTCATACACAGCTCTACTAAGCCTGATCCGGGACAAAATGTGTGTCACAGTCACATCAGATTTACAACTAAAATCTATTTTTCTGAACCAAAAATAGATCTTTTGTTGGTTAATTGAACAAGTGTTAACACGGTCTCTCTGCAGCAGTATAAAAACACTGCACTGTTTCTTTAAGAATCCAATCCAGGCCAAGACAGTAAACAAGTGGCATGAGTTTGGGGAGGAACTTCCTTTTTTCTGACCAATGGCTGACAAGGGGTGTGTTCAGAAAAACCTGTCTGAAAACAATCATTTATAACGACACTCATGGAATTATCATAGCTGAACATTCATCGTCTGCATCTGGAACATGGATAAATGAAAATCTACATAAAAGCATGCATGCACATTTCTTTTTAAGGTGTAATAGACAGTTCAAACACTTTTGAGAAACTAGATTCTAAATGCTATTTTTAATATACTAAAAAAATCATTTATAGACTTATAAGACCTTGAAGTCAAAATCAGTTTGTTTTAATAAAAATCGTGAGGTCTTAAAAGATGACTCCTTCTTTCCTTCATCCCTCTTCCACTGAAGCTCTCCAGTGTTTTATCTGTCTCTTTTTACAAAGCAGCGTTAAGTTCACCTGAGAAGGGTTTCTGTGACCAGAACAGAACAAAAATACACTCTGATACCGGAACTGAACAGAAACACCATCGCTGTTTGACGACAGAAATCTTCTTCTAGTAGTCTGTGAAACCCCGCCAGCCTCACAGATTCCAGCTGCATGCAGTCGACTCACTGGCTGGAGCGTTTAGAGAGAGTGGGTGGGAGGAAGCAGAACAGTTCAGTTACAGCAAAGCCAAGATCCTGCGCTCTCCAGAGAAGAGCCATCGACCCCTCGAGAGACCCACACGACAAAGCAGACATTAGTATGTGCAATGAACCAGAACACTGATTGCTTGGTTTCCAAACATCAGTCATTTCATTTCATACTCAGGTCGAATTTCCTTTGATCTTATTTCCTGGGCCTGATTTGAATGTTTTGCCAGTTTGCCTTTGTTCGTGCACTTTAATAAACCACTTTGCCTTGTGCTTTATTAACTCAAACATTCTTTAGCTAGTGCATTTATTAAAAAAGAAACCAACTTTACTTAAAGATTTTAAATATAATGCATTATAGAAGTGGTTATAAAGCATCTTATACGATCTCATGAAGAGCGCATTGTATTATTTATCTTGTCATCGATAACAACTTTGTTAAAACACACGTGAACCTTCGCATATTGCATTTTGACTTTGGTCGCAATTATTTAGGAAAATACATCATGCGTTCACAACCTTCATTATGAACACCTTCATGATGCATTACGTTACTGCATCATGCTGAAACCAAACGCAATCCCAACGGTTTGAGCTTCTATTTATCGTCTGCATTGTTCGAGGCAAAAGATAAAATCAACAACACTGAAGCGAAAATCGAATCGGTCCAATTCACGGCCAACATCTGACTGCGCAGACCCAACAAAAAGCCAAAAAGCTGACTTTCCGTTCAGTTTAGCGCTTTAAGGCTCTGAATAAGCTGGCCTGACACGGAGACTGTATGAAGGACTTCATATAAAGCAGAAATCTGGTGATTTAGACCTTCAGCTACAGCAGAAACACAAGAACACACAGCTCCTTGTGAGTTAACATCAATGGAGGCTTTTTCCCAGGCCTGGGGTGCCATGAATGCGTGTTTGCTCATGTGTAGGAGAGCGTGGAGACTCGATGAATGTGTCATTGAGACGCAGCGCACTTCCTCATCTCTCCCGCCTAGAAGCACTTTATCTCATTACTCATCATTCCCACCATTTTAGGGACTTTTTTTGGGCCACAGCTGTTGTGTTTTACTGCCCAGCAAGCAGATTTTAATCCTAACCTAACCTAAACAAGCCTGGAGTTATGTAAGGAACCACACCGTGGTGAAAGGGTTATTTTCAGTGAACCTGATCCAGAGACGTTTGAGTGTTTTTTTAACTCTGCGTAGGGTTCATCACCTAAAGAAACAGCCGTGGGTCAGCGATATGATGTTCGTCTAACGTCTAGATTTATTCATTGCTGAATATTTGGGTGTAGTCTGGATTTCTTCAGCAAAAAAGATTTGTAATTTTTTATTTAAAGAATTTCGCACACCGAATCAAAGTCAAGTGATGCAAACAAAATAAAGCAACAAAAACATAAAAAGGAACGGATTTCATGGATCATTTCCCAATGCAAGGTTAGTTTATATTGCTAAATGTCATAAGGCTCAAGCTTTCAAACTGAGTTTTAAAGTTTTCCATTGATGTGTGGTGTTAATTAAGTAAAAATAGAAGTATATGAGTATGTTAAATACCAGGTTGATCGGCACGAAACGACCAACTTATGATAAAAAAATATGGAAAACCTACATGTATAAGGAAAAATGTTGCAAGATCAACAGCAGAGAGGAAGTAGAATTCTTTCAGGACAGAAGGCACAACTTTATATTTCCTCTGTACAGAAATGAGCGTGTGATGACAATACATGGACGAAAGGCGTTTTTTAAAGCCCATTCTACTTACTGAAGAACAAAGTCGAAAAAGATACTTCAGAAGTATTTCTTTGCAAATGGCGCCATCGTGTGGCTGACACTGACACGTGTGAGGTTCAAAGCGCGCCAGATTTTCCCGCGTGGGCGGGAAGAAGGTCAAAGCGCGCAAATGTTTCTCAGTCAGCAACAAAACAAGGAAAACTAAACCCCGAATCAGCAGTTTTAACGGTGAGACATCTCCCTACAGGAACTCCAACAACACCTCGTTTGTTCCAGACTTCCAGCAGTCCTCAACATTGTGAACCCAACTCTCAGAGTTCAGAGTAGACGCCATCTTGAATTCGACACGGATAAAAACGTGGCTGAGATGAAGGATTGCTGTGTTTGTGATTCAAAGTCTTTTAAAACAGGATGTTTTTATATTCAACGAAGCAAAATGTTGTTAAACTAATTCAGTTCCTAACATTTTTGCTTTCACCCCCACCAAAAATCAAATATGGCGCTATTCTGATAATTGTTTTAGTTTCCATCTCAAATATAGTTATATTAAAAAAGCATGCTTTGGTAAACCATAATGAGAAGAGGTAAAAACATCAGCGTGAGGTGAACGGCTTCAAAACTACATAAAACATTTGTTTTATAAGTTAAGATCTGACCAACTCGTTCTAGACACAAAACTCGTCTTGTTGCAGAGGAAACTTAACCGTGATCTGAGAACATGTTGAAATAATTAACGGTTTACTGACACACATCTGTTTGCTTTCCCAGCTGTTAATTTTAATTGACATTTAAAACATCTGAAAAACAAATTACCTTGTAAATGTACACAACTTTTGTAAAATAGGCTGTAAGCAAATGTAGGAAAGAATTTCACACACTTTCTCTCTTACTATACAGATATTCGTCTATGAAGAAACTTTCTTTTCTTCTAAGGGTTTATGAAAAGGTCACGTGTTTTGTGGGTGGGATATTTCCGCACGCATGGGGAAAACATAAAAATAATCACAATTTGGTAAATCCTAATGAGAAGATTAGGCATAATTATGAGATATAAACTCAAAATGTTGATATTTTGAAGAAAAACATTAAAATTGTCAAAATGATGAAATTCATCAATTATGAGACAGAAACTGAATAAGACAGTTGTCATAATGACTATGACAGAGTCAAAATGCACAATTATGAGATCAAAACAATAATAAAAGTCATAATTACAACAATTCAACCCAGGACAAAACTACATTAAGTTACCAAAGTATAATATAAACTTTGTCGTAATCACTTATCGAATGTTTTTTTTACCTCATAATCTCAATTTTGACACTCCCTCGTGATCATGATTCAGTAAAACATGATTATTTTCTCATGTGGCAGAAACGAGCTTCCACACACACACACAAGAGTAATGGCTTCTTATATTCTGGGACTTGAAAGCAAAATGTCCAAAGCGAGTCTCCTGAAATTTTCCCAACGCATTGGGGGCAAAAAAGATCCACATGTATGGCTTCCTAGCAGCTTCCTGTCGAATCTGGAAACTTCACGTCACGAGACACACCTAAATCCACATCAAACATATCAGACGTACATTCAGAGATAACAAACCATACAAAGAAAACATCGAATACAGAAGAATCGTATCGAATCATGCACTTAGAAACGACAGCAAAAACAACATCAGCAAGGTTTCTCTTCGCTGTCGCAGTTCTCAAACCATTAGAACCACAATCAGCACGCGGTACACAGAACCATACCTGTATCGTCACTCTAACCCTTTTAAATATCTTCTGACGTCTTAATATTACTAACAGAAGCGTAGCATGTCAGAAAAGACCAAACGAGGAGTAACCATCCAGGCTTTGGCTCGATCGTTAGCAGGGTTTCATATTGTGCTGACTGAGGACAGGTTTATGGAGAGCGCCGGAGGTCACAGCGCTCCCAACCTGGGAAAGGCAGCAAAGAATGCAGGATTTGAGGAGTACACGATGTTACCGCGTATCGTTCGACGGCGCGCACAAACGAGTGAATGATGTCTGTGGGTCCTTCCAGGACTGGGAATGTTCCAGAAATGAAGACGGTCCTTATTCACTCGCCCTAACCATCTTCTGCAAAGCACGCGAGATACAGAAATCTTTCTACACGAAACGGTTCAAATCAACCCTAGCTTTTTTTTAAGGAAATAAAAGTGACAACATTTTGAAATGAAGCCAAAAGTGCGAGATAAGACGAAGCACTACGAAAAGGCGAAATCTCAGTTGCGAAATACCGATTTGCCTTCATCTCATAATGCCTTATGCTTTTGACTTTTTGTGCGAATGACAAACGCGAGACATTTTCAGATTTCACAGGGGAGGATGAGGGTGAATGAACGATCACAGAAACATCCCTTGAGTCCATCTTCCATTGCAACTCGTTCGCCGTACAATAGAGGATTCGGAGGAGCTCGAGTTGCATTTAACCTGGAATATTCCTTGAATGATGCAATGATAAATGAATGGGATTTCAATCGTCACATATTTTAAAATACGATTTAAACTCAACGGAGGAAAGAAGCAACCCGAAGGAACGGCATGATACGAAACGGGAGACTCGAGCTAATGAGGAACAGTTGCCGTTGAGGTAATGAGCTGTTACTAACCGGTGCGGTGCGCGCTGAGAGTCACACAATGATATAATCAAGAGCAGAAAGCCTTTAGTAAAAGAAACGACATTTAAATGAACAGACATTGAGGACCAAACGTCGCAGGCTTGATACAGATACAGATGTGACGCGTATGTTGCAATGCATTCTCAAAATATAACAGCCTCATAATGCCACTGATAAAGGTTTAAGAATTATTAAAAAGTCTAAGTGATTACAAAAAGCAGGGTAAAGATCGGAATAGTACAGAATATAATCTCTCAAAATAGTAGCAATAATCGACTGATCGCAGCCTTACAGCATAACATCACTATAAAAGAAGACGAAGAAGAAGAAGAAGTCTGATAGTGTCCAAACTTCCTTTTTAGGAGGCAGCAATACGGTTTCATCTACAAGATGGCGGAAGTATCGTCTCTGCGCACTGCGTCTCCGTCAGCGAACGAGTCCAGGTTGTAGATTAGCTACATCGGCGTCTTTTTTCCGGTTTCAGGATTGCATAGAAAGTACAGTTGTGCTCGAAGACGTCAGTCCTAAAATGCAAAGCGCGCGAAAGTGGCCGAACGTGCCCCGCGAGCGAAAAATAAAACCAGCATTTACTCTGCTTTCAAGGCACAACTATTCTAAAGAGACCCAAGTGTGCAAAATGAAGCTCAAGTTCGATTATCTTTAAAACGGGAGAGATCGCTTTCAGGACCGTTTTGCAGGGTGTGCATAGTCGGTGTGCTTTTGCTACCAAATTCACGTTGGCACTTCTGCTGCGTTTGGTTGGTTGGTTTCTCCAGATGTCCGGCCCGTCGCTCGCTGTGAATCGCTCGATGGTCATGTTTGTGCAAAACGTGTTTTGGTTTGACGTTCTCTCAGCTGCTGTGGTTTGGTCCTTTATCCCTTCGTAGTCCGTCTAGTGGTTCGGTGCGGGCTGCTGGTTCACGATGACCTGGATAACAAAGTCCTTCTGGATCTTGGTGTCTTGCAGACGGGTCTTGTCTGTGAGGAGCTTCCCAGAGAAGAACCAGCGCTGGTGGGCCAGCTCGATGTCCTCCTGAGCTTGCAGCTGTTTTTTGAGCAGACCGATGGTGTCGGTCATGCTGGCGTTCAGACGCACGTCTTTGCCGGTGGAGAGCCGTACTTTCAGCTGGAACTCTTTCTTCTGTGTGGTCGGGGGCTCGGGGTTGTCGGACAGGTCTTCTTCGCTTCTTTCGCTGATCAGATTGACGGGCGGGGCCAGGCAGTAAACCGGTAGCTGGTAACGGTTGCCGAGTTCGTCGTAACACTCGGTCAGGGATCCTGGAGCGATTAAAAGTACAAACAACCGTCAGTCATGTGCAAAAACAGCATAACAGACAGCGATCGTTCCTTTAGGTTTCTGTGTTATTAAATACTTCTCCATTATGGTAAAAACCATCTGAACCAATGAAGAGTTGGGTTATGAAAGCATCAAGGTATTTAAAAGATATATTCAAATATTTGAATATATTCATAAAGATATGACCACAGGCCATAAAACAAGTCATAGGCGGCATATTTTTGATATTCAGATTTATGCATCATCTAAAAGTTGGCCAAATTTGCTTTCCGTTTGATGTCTGGTTTGTTAGGATGTGACCATATTTGTTTGAGATGCAACTATTTGAAATCTGAAATCTGAGGGAGCAAAAAAATTTCTAAATATTAAGAAAATGTCCTTTAATGTTGTCCAAATGAAGTTCTTAGCAATGCATATTACTAATCAAAAATTGAGTTTACATATATTTACAGTAGGACACTTCCAAAATATCTTAATGGAACATGATCTTTACTTAATATCCTAATGTTTTTTGGCATAAAAGAAATAATAATAAACATAATTTTGACCCATACGATGCCACAGATATACCTGTTCTGCTTATGACTGTTTTTTTGCTGCAGGAACACAATCCCAGCAAAACAAGCAAACCTGACTCACACCTCCACTGAATGTGGACTGAAAAATCTATCGAGAGGTTTGTAAATCAGAGTCTGGAAAATTCAAAATGGAAGATATGTAGGAAACCTGGAATGTGGAAACAACTGGATTTGTGACAAACGGGAGGTATGCATATAAATCTGGATTAGGCCGTATGTTGGCTTGTACTCCACCTTTTAGTTTGTGGGCTGCTCACCTCATTTTCCACAATTTCAACAGAATCCCTTTTCTCTCAAATCCTCACGTCTAACACGTCTGGGTTTTTTTTATGCAAATCGTGGTAAATATTGATCAGTGCAACAAAAGACTGGTTTGAGCTTTAGTTCAGAGAGGTTTTATTTCTTGTGTTTGGGTTTCTCCTCACACTCACGATGCCGAGGCAAATCAGGTGTATTTGTTTAGCACACGTCCACACGCCAGTAATGAGGTTTCACTTTAAATTCAGTTGGGCTCGGTGTTCATTATAAATATTGTTTATAGTGAATGCAACTAGAATTACGCTCTTAGATACTGAAAGTGCTCTAATTGTCTTTTCCCTTTATATTTGCTTGTACGTAGTTTTGACTTAATTTAATTCTTAACAGTTACATAGGAATTCATATTTATTAACACAATATTCAAAAGCAGCCTGCTTATTTAATAATAAAACAAAAACGTGATAATCTTGATATTAGGGCTGCTCAATCACTATTACTTTAGTCAATACTGTAATCACAATTATGTTACATGATTATAAGTGACATTTAATTTTTTTCTTTTTAATAAAGCAATCTACCAATCTGTTTTACAATAAAACCGCAGTCTTCACTGTAAGCATGTAACACTTAAGGCTACAAAAGGCCCTTCAGTCAAGAATAGTGTTTGATTTAAAATCTGTATTGTTTTTAAATGAATATTAAGCAAACAGTCCCAGCAGGAATATAGCCCACTGTCCAGGATGCACTTGACCGTTACACACGCGTTTTAATTTTCAACGAGGGCCACACTTTGACATTTAATCAACTTAAGGTAACGTTACATGACTTTACTCGGTTGCACGTGAAATTGGGAGAAAGTGCAGCGCTGGAAGGAGTTTTCCCTCGTTCATAATCATTGGAGGCCTGTATCCCAATAAATGGCACGGCCCTTGTTGATAATCACAATCAAAAGCACTAACTAAAAGCGCTTCAACCCAGTACAGAGCTGTTTCGGTGTGAGACTCTCACCGTGTGGTAACGTGATGCTGGCTCCGTCCACGATGGCCTGAGCTAGTTCATGATCGTTACACTCCAGAGCCACGGCAGCGGCCTTCAGGGCGTCCCAGATCTCCTTCCGGCCCTCGAACGCCGGAGCCGTGTCCCAGAACTCGTCTCTCTTGCTGCGGAGCTGGCCCTCCGTCATGGGGTAGTCGCTCTTCCACTTGGGCTTGTCTTTCTTCAGCGGCTCGTTACGACCTGCGGACCAGACCAGGAGCGGATTAACACTGATGTGTGAGAAGCGCAGCACTTCCTGGAGTGACCGCCGAGGATCAGAGAGAAGGACACGCTATTTCTGACCGTCATGAACAGAACTGTACTGCTCCGGTGGATCACGACGAGGTTAGTTTCGAAGCAAAAGCGCGTGCAGTTCCACAGCAAAGGCATGTATGATTTCACTAATGCAGGCCGACTAAGACTTTCCATCAGTACCTTCACAAACGGGGCAACAAAAAACAGATTGACCGGAACGTTCAAGTAATATTGTAATAAACAGCGACGATTATGGTGCAATGGAATATTAAAAGCAAGCAAGGGATTCTTTTATTCAGCAAGAATTTATCAAAAGACATTTAAAATGTTGCAAAGGATTTCTATTTCAAATCAATGCTGTTCTTTTCAGCTTTCTATTCATTTGTGAATTGTGCAAAAAAAAAAT